>NW_027397081.1:20225363-20379533 GCF_003265705.2 Callorhinus ursinus | reverse complement strand
TCCAAAGTGGCTGTACCAACTTGCATTCCCACCAACAGTGTAAGAGGCTTCCCCTTTCTCCACAACCTCTCCAACATTTTTAACAGACTCTTTTTTTAAAGAAAGAAATTGAGAAGTTTATTTCAAAATGTATGAAAGGGCCTACTATAGTGAAAAAGATTTTGAAGAGGAAGGACAAAGTCGGATTGATACTACTTGATTTCAGGACTTATACAGTTATAATAATCAAGTACGAGACATACAGATCAATTGAAAAGGATAGAGTCTAAAATAAACCCATATTTACATAGTCATTTGATTTTGACAAAGGTGCAAAGGTAATTCAATGAAGAGATACTGTTTTCAACGAACAAATGGTGTTGGACATCTCTATGGGAAAAAAATGAACCTCAGCCTTTATATTACCACTTGCACAAATGAACATAAAATGGATCATTGTCTTAAATGTAAGAGCTAAAGCTTTTAAATTTTTAGAAGAAAATATAGGAGAAATTCTTTCTCATAGCAAATTAGGCAAAAATTTCCTAAATGTAAAAAGAAAAAGAAAAACATTATAAAATGGAGTTCATTAAGATCATGATGGCCACCCTTACTTGATGCCACCCTTACTTGACCTCTTAGAGGCTGGAGTCCCTTCTCGTGAAACTGATCATTTCAAAAGGAAAGAATGAGACCTGAAGGGCAGGAGTTGCCTAACAATACAGCCCGCATCAACTACTAGAGTGAAGTCCTCTTGGGGACCAGTCTGGCCAAAGCACACTTGGTATCCTATCAGCCTAGGACACTTCTAGTTTCAAGAAAAGGGCCAAGCATCACTGGCAGTAAAAAAAACACTGCAACATGAAAAAAGATTTCTGTGAGTCAGAGAAAGTCATGATGCAGTTGCTGTACCACATAACTCTGTTATTTTGTGGCTCCCTCTAGTTAACATATATACTGAAAAAATGCTTTTTCTATAGTTTTGACTGAAAAATTATGGAAATGATAATAATTGAAGCTGATCTTTCTCACATTTTTGGGTCAGTCTCCTGGTTGGTCTCCAAAGTACAGTTCTAGATAAATGCTTTTCAAAATGTGGGCTACAATTCAAAAGTGGACCATGGTAGCAACTCACTGGTGTGGAAACTCTTGGGAAAATGTCAGGGACATCAGCAACAGGGGAAAGTACACAGTTATGGACTTAACCATCAGATCCCAGGAATGCACTGGACACAATCTCTTGAGGTAGAGCCCCTGTGGAGGCAGTGGGGGACCTGTGAGCATGTGCTCTGCAGTTTTGTGTGCAAGTGATACGATATTGTTGAGTTGTGGACATGCACAGCTGTCAGAATAAGTAGAGCGAGGACACAATGGATTCAGGCAGCTGGCTCTGAGCAGGGAGTGTTGGCAGTTCCAGCCTTGGGAGTATTTGTGCTAGGAGCAAGGGATGATTCTGTAAATAACATGCCAGGATACTGGTAATTACAGGAAGGCTTGACTGTCTTGTGGATATGACTCAAATGGTGATCATGCCAGGCTGCTTTTCCTAAGTAGGTGGAAACTTGTGGCTTTACACTGTCCTTTTATTAATGAGGGGCGTGTGTGTGTATGTGTGTGTGTGTGTGTGTGTGTGTGTGTGTAGGGGGAGGTGCTAAGGGGGAGAGAGAGTGCTGTGAGGCTTTCATTTAATTGGTGTTGAATTTAGTTTGAGTTAACGTAAATGCATTGAATACCTTCATTTTGTTGTTTGGGTGGGATTGGAGATCCAAGACTTGACTAGGATTGTTACCCTAGCACAGTCTTTATCTCCAGGACAGATCCAATTCTCATTCCTCTAAAATTCTCTGCATTTGTTGTTAAATTTTGCTCTCTGTTAAATACATGTCTTTTTCTAAAATGCTTTAATCACATTACATTTGCTTTTGAAATCCCCAGAATCCTCTAGAAAAGCTGGAAAGTGCATGAAATGGCAAAGTAGTAGAAAGATCATAAACTTTGAAATTTGGAGGTAAAAGCCTTCCATCGGATGCACTGATAGGCTAATTTCTTACTATGTGACTTTGGGCAGGTCATATATATACTCCATCTTCATTATCTGTAATGTGGGAAAATGATATAGCCTCAAAGGTTTGTGAGGATTAAAGAAGACATAATGTGTGTGAAGGGGTTTTGTAAACTATAGATGTCAGTTTTTGCTTTAAATGTGGGCCCAGTCAGTTTGAAGAATGGAGAAGGTGCCACTGGGCAAAACCCTGTGCAAAGGTCAACCTGTGTTCCTGTCTCTTAGGTGCATGGCAAGTGCAGTTCTCAGGTAGCACCAAGGTGTTCCTGGATCTAGGGATAAGTCTGGTGAAGTGACCATTAGTGACAGAATCCTTGGCTCCCCATGGGAAATTGTAGGAATAAGGTGGGGCCATATTATTCCTGATACCTAAACCAGACAAAGACATTACAAGAAAAAAAATACAGACTAATATCCCTTATGAATTTACATGCAAAAAAATCAACTGAAAACATTGCCAAATAAAATCCAGCATAATACAAAAATACTTCTACATAATTTCAAATGGAGTTTTATCCTAGGAACATAAGTTTTTTTTTTTTACATTTGAAAATTAATCATAGTTGACCCTTGAACAACAGGGGTTTGAACTGTGTGGGCCCACTTACATGTGGATTTTTTTAATAAATACAGTACAATATTGTAAATGTATTTTCTCTTCCTAGTGCTTTTCTTCATAACATTTTCTTTTCTCTAGCTTACTTTATTATAGGAATATAGTATATAATACATATAGCATACAAAATAGGTATTAATCAACTGTTTATGTTATCATTAAGGCTTCTGGTCAATAGTAGGCTATCAGTAGTTAAGTTTTGGGAAAGTCAAAAGTTATACATGGATTTTCAACTATGTGTGTGAGGGGATTGGCACTCCTAACCCCCATGTTGTGCAAGGGTCAACTGTAATGTGATTCACCATATTAACCAAATGCAAAGGAAAGCCAAAAAATTATCTGAATAAGAATAGAGAAAGCATTTGATAGAATCCAGTGTCCATTCATGATAAAAATCTGGGAGTAGAAGGGCATTTACTCAACCTGATAAAGGGCATCTATGAAAATCATAATTATTGGTGAAAGAAGTAATGCTTTCTTCTAAGATCCGGAATGCATCAAGGTTGACATCTCCAACTACTCCTACATATTGTGGTGGAAGGCCTAGCAAGTGCCATAAAGCAAGAAAAATTAAAAAGTCATATTTATTGGAAAGAAAAGTTAAACAGACAATATAATGTTCTATAGAGAAAATCCTTATGAACCTACAGAGAAGCTACTGGAATAGGAGAGTTTAGTAAGGCTAGAGGATATAAGCTCAATACATACAAAAAAATCAATTTTATTTCTACATACTAATAATAAACAATGAAAAATTGAAATTAAAAGTGCCATATACAATAGTGTCAAAACATGAAATACTTAGCAGAAAATCTACCAACATATCAGTAAGGTTGGTATAATGAACCCCAAATTATTGCAAGAGAAATGAAAATAGTCCTAAATTAATGGACAGACATGCCTTGATCATAGAAAGAAAGAATCAAAACTGGTTAAGATGTCAAATCTCCCTAAGTTGAACTATTGATGCCATGCAATTGCAGTCAAGGTCCCACCATGATTTTGCAGAAGTTGACAGATTGATTCTTTACTTTGTATAGAAATAGGAAGGACCTAGAATTAAACAAAACAAAACTGAAAGATAAGAACAAAGTTGGAGGATTTACACTGTCTAATTTCAAGATTTATTTTAAAGATTCTGTAATAAAGACAACATAGTATTGACATATAGAGTATAAAATGACGGAATAGACAGCAGCTCTAGAAACAGATCTATATATGTATAGCTAATTTATTTTCAATGAAATTACCAAAGCAATGCAGCTGAAAAACTATTTTCAATAAGTGATACTGGACAATTAGAAATACATATGATAATGAATGAAAAGAGGATTATACACAGAAATATAAAATTTAAAACTAGAAAGCATTTAGAAGAAAACATAAGAAAAAAAATCTCATGTTAGGTAAACAGGACAAATAAAGCATTAACCCTAAAAGAAAAAAGTTCATAAACAGGATTTTATCAATATTAAAAACTTCCTTTTTGAAAGACTGTTAAAAATAGAAATGCAAGCCACAAACTAGAAGACAATATAAAATATGTATCTGATAAAGGACTCATATCTAGAATATATAATATATGAATAATAATATAAATAAATTATATATATTTTGCTTACAACTCAATAATGAGACTAAGTACCTAATTAGAAAATGGAGAAAAAAAAGTGAATAAGCACTTCATTAGGGAAATGCAAATTGGAATCATATAAGGTAGGCACACCCTTTAAACCTTGTACAGTCAGTACAAGGTTTAAAATTACAAAAATTGACAGTACTAAGAGTTAGCAAGGATTTGGGCAAGGTGGAACTCCCATAACAATAGGAATGCTTTGACAGCAATTTTTCAGCTTCTTTAAAAGCTAAAATTACATTTCTCATACAACCCAGTAATCTTACTCCTATTTCTACATATTACCCAAGAGAAATGAAAGCCATATGTCCATAAAAGAAACTGAATGTTAATGTTCAGAGTATTTTACTTATCATAGCCCAAAACTGGAATTAGTTCAGGTATCCATTAAGAAATGAAGGGATAAACAAGTTGTGTTATCCATCCAATAGAATAAAGCTTGCCAATAAAAAGGAATGAACTGCTGATATAAGCAACTCATCCTTCTAAGTTAAAGAAGTAGATATAAAAGACTCCATAGTTGATAATTACATTTGCATGGAATTCTAGAATAGGCAAATAAATAGTGATAGCAGACTTATGGTTGTCTGGGCCCAGAAAATGGGGTGAGAAGTTTGTCTTCAAAGAGGAGGGAGAGAACTTTTTGGAGTGATAGAAACATTCTACATCTTGATTGTGCTATTGTTTATACATCTGTCTATATTTGTTAAAATGCATTGAACTATACACTTAAAATGGGTGAATTTTATTATGTAGACCAATAATAAAATATTAAAATAGATATGGCAGAACTTAAAGGTGATGAGTTCTCTCAAAAGTTTGAAAAATGCTCAAAGACATAGAAAAGAAGAGGATAACTCCAACATCTGAACAATAATAATCCTAGAAATAAAGAACAAAGAAATTTGGTGGGAAGACAATTATCAATAAAGATTATAAGAAAAATTTCTAGGATTAGAAGATTTGTATTGCTAGATTGAAGGAACACTCTGAAAGAAAAGAGACACACCAAGACATATTATTGTAAAATTTGAGAACACTGTGGATGAAGATTCTAGGAGTTTTCAGAGAGAGAAAGAGAGGGAGAGGGAGAGGGAAAGAGATGGTGCCAGGTTTGGGTGGGATGGGGAGGTGGACTAGATAGATAGATAAATAGATAGGTAGATAGATAATCATATAATACATAAAGGAACAGAAATGAGAATGCTACTGGACTTTTCGCTGACCATACTGGGATCTAGGAAAGAGGGGATCTAACACAGGAGAGCAGCAAAAGAAATTCCAGGCTGATGTCCATGCACTGGGTCTAAAAAACAATCAGTCCAGATACATACAGAGGGTGGAAGCCTCCAGCAGAAAAAGACAATTGACAGATTGTCCCACATGTTTGAACATTTGGAAACTAATTTTGATGGCTATTTGATAGATACTACGCAGCATGTGAAAATATGAAGGGGAGATACATGGCACTGGGAAATTATTAATTCAAGGAAAAATTTCAGATAGTACAAATAGGAAACATAATTAGAATATAGTATTTGGCTGGTTATTTGTATACTGATGCTTATTTGTATAGTTATAATAATGTGGATGTTAAGTATTGAGAATGAAAAATTATAACTGTTAGAAAGGATAGGAACAGGAACTGGGGTGGGAGAGTGTTAGAGAAGAATCACATATATTTTCAGTGGAAATAATGAATTCAACAAATATTTATTAATAACTATTATAAAGTTAGGCCCCATTATTTACTGATCCATGAATAAATTTCTAAAATAGAGGAATCCCTTCACCATGAAAGGGTTTGAATCTTTGGCAATAACATCCTTTATATCTGGGATTTGCTGCCCACAGCCATTCAGTTACAATGGGTCAAGGGACTACCAGGAAGCATAAAAATGGAATATCAAGACATATGGTCCTTTTGCTCCATGAGTAGAGGCAGCCCTACCTTCCTTGCTGATTAGGATCAATTATTTTTGCCAGGATGGTGAATCCACTTCTTGTCTGCTGGTCACAGGCATGAGGAGTCCTAAGTGCCCTGGTGGCAGCCATAACTTAGAGTTTAGTGGGATCCTTGTGTCCTCTGGTATTTTGTCATCTAGACTAAATCTAGCTCCTTATGCTCCCTACTCTTTAGTCATTACTGCCACAGATCATATACTTTTTTGGGGGGGGGGAGTGGATTAGAGGGAGAGGAGATAGAGAATCTTAAGCAGGCCCCACACCCAGTGCAGAGCCCAATGTGGGGCTTGATCTCATGACCCTGAGATCATAACCTGAGCCAAAATCAAGAGTCAGATGCTTAACTGACTGAGCCACCCAAGTGCCCCAAGATCATATGATTTCTGACAGATGAATTTAATTTTATGCCCATCTTGAGAGCCTAACTGAAGTTACATCAAATGAAGACATTTCAGTTGCCGTCTTTTCTCTCTGGACAGGCTCCCTCTCAGACTTTTTTGGTTGGAATTGTGGCTTATTCTTGTAGTTCTCTTGTGTGGAGTAAAGGGTACTGACCTCACACCACTCTGGTGCTGCCTGGAGGTCTACCAGACATATGAGGTTTAATGCATGTGCATGAGGTATATATACAAAGACACTGTATTATACATATTTTCCACATTAGTATGTTATAATCCATGCCTCACATATATTTTAGTGTCAGCAATAAATAGAACAAGAAATCCATTATACAGAGATTCAAATTTTGGGAAAGATAGTTCTGCAACAAAAGGAACTTAATCAAATATTTCTATGTTTCTTTCTGCTTGTATTGGAAGAAGCCAATAATAAGAATGACTTTATAGAAGCCCTGGTTCACTTGAAATAAAATCTAGATGCATTTGAAATGAAATTCCCATGGAAACACCTCTAAGGTGACAAAAATCTTAGAATTTTTTCTGGTGTTGCATCATGCATTCAAGAACCCTCTAAGATTCCTAAAGGAAAGTGAATGTTTAATAAACCCCTGAGGTCTCCTTTGCCCTTACGTCTTAAGAAGAGTTTACTTGTAGTGCTTATTTTAATTTTTTGATAATGGTTTCTTTTTTCTATTTCTTAAATATGTGTAGAGGGATTGAAAACAGACACTGGGATTCATTAGAGTTGTTCTGGGCTATGGAAATTTCTAAGTGTAAACAGATAGGGCACTGTCATTGTTGAGTCTTAGCCGAGGGCAAGGAAGTCCTCACTTATGTGTGTGCACACACTCACAAACACACACAGGCATGTGTACAGAGGTTTTAGTTGGATTTGCCTGAGGAAGATGTACTTCTGCCTTTGTGTTTTGATTTCTTAAGTTCCCCAAGAGGTCTTCAACTCTTAACACAGCAAAAAACATAACTCATCCGCTGACACTTGAATTTATCCAAATAGAGACCTATTTTTTGGATAGATAATTTGCCACACTTAATATATAAAAGCCTCTGGAAAAGTTGCCACACAAATTCTATTAATCTTTACATAATCTCAGTTAATAACCTACATTGTGTGGCTTGTGATTGTCTAAAACCTCAGCAAAGTCTCTTGTCCCTCTATGCTGTTACTACCGTCAGAATTTCCTCCCTCAGATCCAGGAATGTGGGTTAACATATTATGTTTAAAGTGCAGGACAAAAATGTGATGCTGTGGAAAGGTGCTGCATTAAGAGATGAACGTCCAGTGTTTTATTAGAGTAACTGATCTTACCAAGCAAACACTTTTCAGGTCTCTTTCAAAGTCATCACTCGAATGTCGGATTATTCTATTTAAAACTGAAATCCGTAAACTTTGCCTTTTCTATCCCTGTCCCTCACATTCCTTTTCCTCATATAACTTTTCATATTACATGTTTTGTCTCTTTCTTTCACGTATTTTCTGTCTTTTCCCACTTGAATAAAGGCCCCATGAGGGCAGGGATCACTTTGTGTTTTTTCACTGAAGAAATTACCGGGACTTGGAAGAGTTTCAGGGATGGGGTAGATGTTTAATTGGCAGGTGTTGAAAGAATGCCATCCTTGTTCAAAGTCCTTCATCAACTTCCCATTATCTGACATATTGGCAGTAGAGTCTGTTCTCTGTCTTTAGGTCTTGATAGAAGCTGTTATTAGTTGTTTGGCAAGTATTTGTTTTTAATAATCAAGCTTAAAATGAAGGATCAAGTAGTGGAGAAAATTCAGAGAAATTCTTTTTTAAATTAATTTATTTTTAGGCTTGGCGAAGGTGCAAATAATTCTTGGTATATACTGGATGTGATTGAAATAATGAATATCCTTCTCTAAAGTCTGATTACCCTAATTTTACCTTTCCTTGTTTTAACATTTCCTACATTCCCTTGAAGTTATATAAGTACTTGTTTTTAACTATAAAGACTCTCATGATATCTTAGTAAGTAAAAATGCTGCTTCAGAGATTTCACTGTCACTTAGAAGGAGGTAGCATGCTTAGTGATTAAGACAAAGAAGTTTAGAATTGGACAGACTAGGGTTTGACTCAAGATTCTGGAACCTAAAAGCAGTGTGCCCCTCACTGTAAAGGAGAGATTAGGAGGTCTAATCTATAAGGCTGTTGTGAGGAATAAGCAAGGTACTATTTTTTGTGCATTGCTTTAGAAACTTGGTTTTAGTATAAGGGTGCTGGATCTATACTGTGTTTGGTACACAGTAAGTGCTCAGTACAGGGAAGCAAGTACTATTTTTTCCCATAAGGCTTTGTTGTTAATTGTGCTTACAAAGATGTAACCAGAATGAAAGACTAGGTCACTGAAAGCCATATCAAGCATTTTCAAGGGCATAAACAAATTCTCTTCTTCCTTAGGGAGGATGGGTCTCTGGAGCAGTGATCCTGAGGGATTCTCTGTAACTACATCACTGAGATCTCTAATCCAGAATAAAACTCTTTAGTCTCGTGTTATCATGGGCATTAGGAAAGGATGCTGTCTCATGCCTAGAATTTGGACAAGAGACTTGGGCCAAAGCTACAATCAGATCAAGTTCTTCAGGTCAGCAAGACAATTAGAGTTTTGATCCTCAAAGTAGAGAAGCAGAAGCAGAGGGTCTGAGCTCTGAGTTGTCACTTTCTGTTCACCAGGGCCGTTTGAGTGTCCATGAAAGAGCTGGATGAGAGGTAGTGGAGAACAGCATTGTGACTCCAAGCAGAAGGAGGGTGAGTGCCTGCCTGACCTGGTCTGTCCTGTAGCAGAGGGGGTAAAATCTCAAACCCCAGGAGCCAGACCACCCGAGTTCACCTTCTACTGTAACTTAGCAGCATTGGGACTTGTGCAAGTCACTTAGGTGCAGGGTCCTCATCTGTGAAATGGGGATAATCACAATGCCACACAGCATTTAGAACAGCGCCTATCCCATAGTTAGTACTCAGTAAATGTTCCTATCCTCGTCTTCTCCGTTACTCCCTGCGCTTCCACGGTGTGTAGCCTTCTCTCTCTTTGTCTCAGTGACTTGTTTCTTTTTCCCTTACAGACCTTCCTAGAGGACAATGGCTGCAGATAATGCCTCCTCTGTGGCAGAGTTTGTCCTCGCAGGCTTAACAGATGAGCCAGAACTCCAGATGCCTCTCTTCCTCCTGTTTCTAGGTTTCTATGTGGTCACGGTGGTGGGGAACCTGGGCCTGATAACCCTGATTGGGCTGAATTCTCACCTTCATATTCCCATGTACTTTTTCCTCCTCAACTTGTCCTTCATAGACTTTAGTTATTCCACTACTCTCACCCCTAAAATGCTAGTGGGTTTTGTCTCAAAGAGAAATATCATTTCCTATGCAGGGTGTATGACTCAGTTTTTTTTCTTCTGCTTCTTTGTCTTTTCTGAATCCTACATCCTGCCAGCGATGGCATATGACCGCTATGTCGCCATCTGTAAACCACTGCTGTACACAGTCACCATGTCTCCTCAGGTGTGTTTACTCCTTTTGTTGGGTGTTTATGGGATGGGGGTGTTTGGGGCTGTGGCCCATATGGGAAACATAAGGTTTATAACCTTTTGTGCTGACAACCTTGTCAATCACTATATGTGTGACATCATTCCCCTCCTTGAGCTCTCCTGCAATAGCTCCTATATAAATTTGCTGGTGGTCTTCATTGTTGTGACCATTGGCATTGGGGTACCCATTGTGACCATTTTCATCTCTTATGGTTTCATTCTTTCCAGTATTCTCCACATTAGTTCTACTGAGGGTAGATCCAAAGCCTTCAGTACCTGCAGTTCCCATATAATTGTGGTATCTCTTTTCTTTGGGTCAGGAGCTTTTATGTACCTCAAACCACCTTCTATTTTACCCCTTGACCAGGGAAAAGTGTCCTCCATATTCTATACTGCTGTGGTGCCCATGTTCAACCCATTAATCTATAGTCTGAGGAACAAGGATGTCAAAATTGCCCTGAAGAGAACCTTAGGCAGAAAAATCTTCTCTTGAAAATGCCTGAGAAAGGAGACCCAAAGTTTTGTTTATTGGAGTATTTCTTTTTCTCTCCAATAAGGGGAACAAATGCCAGTATTTGTTCTCCTATTTTTTCCCATTAAATTTTTTATTGTTATGTTAATCACCATACATTACATCATTAGTTTGTGATGTAGTGTTCCATGATTCATTGTTTGTGCATAACACCCAGTGCTCCACGCAGAATGTGCCCTTTTTAATACCCATCACCAGGCTAACCCATCCCCCCTTCCCCTCCCCTCCAGAACCCTCAGTTTGTTTTTCAGAGTCCATCATCTCTCATGGTTCGTCTCCCCCTCCGATTTGCCCCCTTCATTCTTCCCCTACTGCTATTTTCTTCTTTTTTTTTCCTTAACATTTATTGCATTATTTGTTTCAGAGGTACAGATCTGTGATTCAACAGTCTTGCACAATTCACAGTGCTCACCATAGCACATACCCTTCCCCAATGTCTATCACCCCGCCCCCCCCCCCCCCCCCACCCCCCCCAACTCCAACAACCCTCAGTTTGTTTCCTGAGATTAAGATTTCCTCATATCAGTGAGGTCACATGATACATGTCTTTCTTTGATTGACTTATTTCTCTCAGCATAACACGTTCCATCCAAGTCATTGCAAATGGCAAGATCTCATTCCTTTTGATGGCTGCATAATATTCCAATGTGGATATATACCACTTCTTCTTTATCCATTCATCTGTCGATGGACATCTTGGCTCTTTCCAGTTTGGCTATTGTGGACATTGCTGCTATAAACATCGGGGTGCATGTACCTCTTCGGATCCCTGCATTTGTATCTTTGGGGTAAATACTCAGTAGTGCAATTGCTGGATCATATGGTAGCTCTATTTTCAACTGTTTGAGGAACCTCCATACTGTTTTCCAGAGTGGCTGCACCAGCTTGCATTCCCACCAACAGTGTAGGAGGGTTCCCCTTTCTCTGCATCCCCACCAACATCTGTTGTTTCCTGACATGTTAATTTTAGCCATTCTGACTGGTGTGAGGTGGTATCTCATTGAGATTTTGATTCGGATTTCCCTGATGCCGAGTGATGTTGAGCACTTTTTCATGTGTCTGTTGGCCATTTGGATGTCTTCTTTGGAAATATGTCTGTTCATGTCTTCTGCCCATTTCTTGATTGGATTATTTATTCTTTGGGGGTTGAGTTTGATAAGTTCTTAACAGATTTTGGATACTAGCCCTTTATCTGATATGTCATTTGCAAATATCTTCTCCCATTCTGTTGGTTGTATTTTGGTTTTGTGGACTGTTTCTTTGCTGTGCAAAAGCTTTTTATCTGGATGAAATCCCGAGTTCATTTTTGCCCTTGCTTCCCTTGCCTTTGGCAATGTTTCTAGGAAGAAGTTGCTGCGGCTGAGGTCAAAGAGGTTGCTGCCTGTGTTCTCCTTTAGGAGTTTGATGGACTCCTGTCTCACATTGAGGTCTTTCAACCATTTGGAGTCTATTTTTGTGTGTGGTGTAAGGAAATGGTCCAGTTTCATTCTTCTGCATGTGGCTGTCCAATTTTCCCAACAGCGTTTGTTGAGGAGACTGTCTTTTTGCATTGGACATTCTTTCCCGCTTTGTTGAAGATGAGTTGACCATAGAGTTGAGGGTCCATTTCTGGGCTCTCTATTCTGTTCCATTGATCTATGTGTCTGTTTTTGTGCCAGTACCATACTGTTTTGATGAGGACAGCTTTGTCATAGAGCTGGAACTCTGGAATTGTGATGCCGCCAGCTTTGCTTTTCTTTTTGAACATTCCTCTGGCTATTCGGGGTCTTTTCTGGTTCCATACAAATTTTAGGATTATTTGTTCCATTTCTTTGAAAAAAGTTGATCATATTTTGATGGGGATTGCATTGAATGTGTAGATTGCTCTAGGTAGCATTGACATCTTCACAATGTTTGTTCTTCCAATCCATGAGCATGGAACGTTTTTCCATTTCTTTGTGTCTTCCTCAATTTCTTTCATGAGTATTTTATAGTTTTCTGAGTACAGATTCTTTGCCTCTTTGGTTAGATTTATTCCTAGATATCTTATGGTTTTGGGTGCAATTGTAAATGGGATCGAATCTTAATTTCTCTCTCTTCTGTCTTGTTGTTGGTGTATAGGAATGCCACTGATTTCTGTGCACTGATTTTATAGCCTGCCACTTTACTGAATTCCTGTATGAGTTCTAGCAGTTTTGGGGTGGAGTCTTTTGGGTTTTCCACATAAAGTATCATATCATCTGCAAAGAGTGAGAGTTTGACTTCCTCCTTGCCGATTTGGATGCCTTTGATTTCTTTTTGTTGTCTGATTGCTGTGGCTAGGACTTCTAATACTATGTTGAATAGCAGTGGTGAGAGTGGACATCCCTGCCGAGTTCCTGACCTCAGGGGGAAAGCTCTCAGTTTTTCTCCATTGAGAATGATATTCGCTGTGGGTTTTTCATAGATGGCTTACGATATTGAGGTATGTACCCTCTATCCCTATACTCTGAAGAGTTATGATCAAGAAAGGATGCTGTACCTTGTCAAATGTTTTTTCTGCATCTATTGAGAAGACCATATGGTTCTTGTTTTCTCTTTTACTAATGTATTGTATCACGTTGATTGATTTGCGGATGTTGAACCAACCTCACAGCCCAGGGATAAATCCCACTTGGTCGTGGTGAATAATCCTTTTAGTGTACTGTTGGATCCTATTGGCTAGTATTTTGGTGAGAATTTTTGCATCCATGTTCATCAAGGATATTGGTCTGTAATTCTCCTTTTTGATGGGGTTTTTGTCTGGTTTGGGGATCAAGGTAATAATGGTGGCCTCATAAAATGAGTTTGGAAGTTTCCCTCCATTTCTATTTTTTGGAACAGTTTCAGAAGAATAGGTACTAATTCTTGAAATGTTTGATAGAATTCTCCTGGGAAGCCATCTGGCCCTGGGCTTTTGTTTGTCGGGAGGTTTTTGATGACTGCTTCAATTTCCTTAGTGGTTATAGGTCTGTTCAGGTTTTCTATTTCTTCCTGGTTCAGTTTTGGTAGTTGATACGTCTCTAGGAATGCACCCATTTCTTCCAGGTTATCTAATTTGCTGGCATAGAGTTGCTCATATGTTCTTATAATTGTTTGTATTTCTTTGGTGTTGGTTGTGATCTCTCCTCTTTTATTCATGATTTTGTTTATTTGAGTCCTTTCTCTTTTCTTTTTGATAAGTCTGGCCAGGGCTTTATCAATCTTGTTAATTATTTCAAAGAACCAGCTCCTAGTTTCGTTGATCTGTTCTACTGTCCTTTTGGTTTCTATTTCATTGATTTCTCTCTGATCTTTTATTTCTCGTCTCCTGCTGGGTTTAGGCTTTATTTGCTGTTTTTTCTCTAGTTCCTTTAGGTGTAGTGTTAGGTTGTGTATTTGAGACATTTCTTGTTTCTTGAGAAAGGCTTGTATTGCTACATACTTTCCTCTCAGGACTGCCTTTGCTGCATCCAAAAGATTTTGAGGAGTTGAGTTTTCATTTTCATTGGTTTCCATGAATTGTTTTAATTCTTTTTTAAGTTCGTGGTTGACCCATTCGTTCTTTAGTAGGATGCTCTTTAGCCTCCATGTATTTGAGTTCTTTCCGACTTTCCTCTTGTGATTGAGTTCTAGTTTCAAAGCATTGTGGTCTGAAAATATGCAGGGAATGACCCCAATCTTTTGGTACCAGTTGAGACCTGATTTTTGACCTAGGATGTGATCTATTCTGGAGAATGTTCCATGGGCACTAGAGAAGAATGTGTATTCCGTTGCTTTGGGATGGAATGTTCTGAATATGTCTGTGAAGTCCATTTGGTCCAGTGTGTCATTGAAAGTCTTTATTTCCTTGTTGATCTTTTGCTTAGATGATCTGTCCATTTCAGTCAGGGGGGTGCTAAAGCCCCCACTATTATTGTATTGTTGTCAATGGGTTTCTTCACTTTTGTTATTAATTGCCTTATACAATTGGCTGCTCCCATGTGAGGGGCATAGATATTTACAATTGTTAGATCTTCTTGTTGGATAGACCCTTTAAATAGGATATAGTGTCCTTCCTCATCTCTTATTACAGTCTTTGGTTTAAAATCTAAATTGTCTGATAAAGGGATTGCCACCCCAGCTTTGTTTTGGTGTCCATTAGCATGGTAAGTGGTTTTCCACCCCCTCACTTTCAATCTGGGGGTGTCTTTGGGTCTAAAATGAGTCTCTTGCAGACAGCATTTCGATGGGTCTTGTTTTTTTATCCAATCTGATAGCCTGTGTCTTTTGATTGGGGCATTTAGCCCATTTACATTCAGGGTAACTATTGAAAGATATGAATTCAGTGCCATTGTATTGCCTGTAAGATGACTGTTACTGTATATTGTCTGTGTTCCTTTCTGGTCTATGCTGCTTTTAGGCTCTGTGTTTGCTTAGAGGACCCCTTTCAATATTTCTTGCAGGGCTGGTTTCATGCTTGCAAATTCCTTTAGTTTTTGTTTGTCCTGGAAGCTTTTTATATCTCCTTCTATTTTCAATGACAGCCTAGCTGGATATAGTATTCTTGGCTGCATATTTTTCTCATTTAGTGCTCTAAAGATATCATGCCAGTCCTTTCTGGCCTGCCAGGTCTCTGTGGATAGGTCTGTTGCTAATCTAATGTTTCTACCATTATTGGTTACATATCTCTTCTCTTGAGCTGCTTTCGATTTTCTGTTTGTCTCTGAGACTCGTAAGTTTTACTATTAGATGTTGGGGTGTTGACCTATTTTTATTGACTTTGAGAGGGGATCTCTGTGCCTCCTGGATTTGATGGCTGTTTCCTTCCCCACATTAGGGAAGTTCTCTGCTATAATTTGCTCCAATATACCTTCTGCCCCTCTCTCTCTTTCTTCTTCTGGGATCCCAATTATTCTAATGTTCTTTTGTCTTATGGTATCGCTTATCTCTCGAATTCTGCCCTCGTGATCCAGTAGTTGTTTATCTGTCTTTTTCTCAGCTTCTTTATTTTCCATCATTTGGTCTTCTATATTGCTGATTCTCTCTTCTGCCTCATTTATCCTAGCAGTTGGTGCCCCCATTTTTGATTGCACCTCATTAATAGCCTTTTTGATTTCGGCTTGGTTAGATTTTAGTTCTTTTATTTCTCCAGAAAGGGTTTCTCTAATAACTTCCATGCTTTTTTCAAGCCCAGCTAGTATCTTTAAAATCATCATTCTGAACTCTAGGTCCGACATCATACTAATGTCCGTATTGAGTAGGTCCCTGGCAGACGGTACTACCTCTTGTTCTTTTTGTTGAGCTGATTTTTTCCGTCATTTTGTCCAGAGGAGAACAGATGAATAAGAGACCAAAATGCTAACAGGGTAACAACGTCCCCAGATAATACACTCTAAACAAATCAGAAAAGACCTGAAACCAGGGGAAAAGAAAGGGAAAGAAAGAAAAAAGAAAGAAAGAAAAAAAGAAAAAGATAAAAACAAACAAAAACAGAACAAAATAAAAAACAGAATATGATCAAATATGATCAGGCTGGTGCATAGATCAGTGCCACACACTAGATTTTGGGTTATTTTGGTCTGTTAGAAGAAAGTGCCTTCCAAAATTTTAAAGAAAGAAAGACTTCTATATGTACAAATTAAGGGTTGATACGATGAAGGGATGGAATATGACTGTAAAGATGAATATTATACAAAATTTTATAAAAGGAATTGATAAGAAGTTGTTTGAAAAAAGAAAGAAGAGGATTTAAAAAAAAAAGAAAGAAAGAAAAAAAAAGGGGAGAGAATGTGATCAGGCAGGAGACTAGCACAAAGCCATACACTAGAGATTTAGGGTATATTTTGATCTGTTAGAAGAAACTGTATCTCAAAATTTTAAAGAGAGAACAACTTATATATATATATGCCAAAAATAAGGGTAACTATTATGAAGGGATAGAATATGACTCTAAAAATGAAAAATAAAAATGTTTATTTAAAAAAGGGATTGATAAGATGTTGGTTGAAAAAGGGAAAAAGAAAAATTCAAAAAAAAAAAGACAGTTAAAAAAAATTAACTTTGAAAGACTAAAGAATCATGGTAAAAAAGCCATGAATTCTATATGCAGTATTTCCCTAGCCCTGGAGTTCTGCCATTCACATTTATCGGTAAACTTGGTCTTGGCTTGCTGGCTGTTCTTGCTGATCTTCTGGGGGAGGAGCCTGTTGCCGTGGTTCCCAAATGTCTTTGCGGGAGGCGGAATTGCCCCGCCCTTGCCGGTCGGGCTACATAATTTGCTGAGTTTGCTCTTGGGAGCAAACTTTGCTTAGGAAACTTTGCTTAGGACTTAAACTTTGCTTAGGAAAGTTCTCTTCTATTAGAAAAAAAGTAAAGTTAGGATAAATGTTTAGTTTTGTCCTTTAGAATGGTTCTGTTCAATAGGGATGTAATAAAAGAAATGAAAGTGTAGGAGAGGACTGTGCTTTAGATAATATTATAGAGGGAAAGATCACTGAATTGCTTGAGTTGAGGATGTCATAAGATTGATGGAAAATCAGTACAATGTTGGTAAATAAAAAAAAAAATCTCACCCCTTCTTTAAGCTGAAGTATGTTATGCACACAGGGGCACCTGGGTCTGCCTTCAGCTCAGGTCATGATCTTTGGGTCCTGGGATGGAGCCCTGTGTCTGGCTCCCTGCCTCTGGGTCCCTGCTAGGTGGGGATTCCACTTCTTCCTCTCCCTCTCTCCCTCCCTCACTCATGCTTTCTCTCTCTCAAATAAATAAATAAAATCTTAAAAAAAATAAGTTATGCACAGCAAAGTGCACAAATATTAAGTGTCAATGAATTTTTTCACATATATAAGGCTATGTAACCATCACCTAGACCAAGAGATAGATTTGCATCATTTCAGAATATTGCTCCCTGTCCCTTCCCAGTAAATATTACTCCCAATTCTCTTTCTGGAAATAGCTACTATTTTTACTTTTATTGTTACAGATTCATTTTGCTCATTCTTGAGCTTCATATAAAAAATATTGCATTTATTTTTTTATATCTGGCTTCTTTCTCTCAATATAAAGTGTAATGTGAGTTTCACCCATAACATTATATGTATAATATTTTGTTCTTGGGTATTACTGTTTGGTACTCCATTGCATGAATATAGAACAATTTATCAACTATCCTATTAATGGACATTTGGCTTGTTTTCAGTTTCTGCATATTATTTTTAATAAAGATACTATGAACATTCATGAGCGTATAGTTTCTTTGAAATATACTAATTTCTCTCAGGTTTATACCTAGCTGTGGATTTATTGGGTCACAGAATAGATATACTTCTAGGCTTCTTAAATACTACCATCTGTATTCCAAAGATTTTAAACTGATTTGCACTTCCAACAGTTTCCAGGTAAGGACACTCATCCTTCTGAACACTCATTGTTTTAAATTCTTTTCATTTTAACTACTCTTTTGGATATGTAGTGCAATATCACTTTAGTCTTTTTCTTACATTTCCCTAATAAGTAATGATGTTGATTTGCAGGTGACATAGATATATATTCATAATATATTCATTAGCTATTTGGATATCACCCTTTGTGAAGTGCCTGTGCAAGTGTTTTGTCTGCACAAAAATAGTGTCTAAGCTCTTTTTCTTATTTTTTTGCCAATATATTTATTTATTTTTATTGTTCATTTGGCCAACATATACTACATTATTAGTTTTTTTTTCTTATTAGTTTGAGTTTTAAGAAAGCATATTCTGGATATGAGTCCTTTTTCAGACGTAGACATTGTAGTTATTTTTGTTCAGTCTGTGCCTTGCCCATTCAGAAGGCCATTCCTAATGATGTCTTTTTGGTAATAGATGTTTTAATTTTAATGAAGCTCAATCTATCAACTTTTTTCTTGACTGTTAGTGCTGTGTCCTATTTAATCTTTAACTATTACGAAGTTATAAATATATTCTCATGTTTTCTTCTGAAAGCTTTATTGTTTTTCCTTTAATGTTTAGATTTTTGATCAATTTTAAATTAGTTATAATGTATGGTGTGAGGCAGTGAATTTATTATTTTTTTCAAGAAAATATTCAATTCCTTTAGAATCATTTAGAGAAAAGGCCATATCTTTTCTTTAAATTGTATTGGCTATATTTCTATGGATCTATTTGAAGATCATGGGACAATATTCTTATGTGACTAGTTGGAGAGAAGTTGGCTTGGAGCCAAAGTGCTGTATTCTGCCAGCACAATGTTGAATTGAAGTGGTAAGAACAAACATTCTTGTCTTGTTTTGACATGGATGTTATGTTTATTCTAGAAATTTGATATCTTTTATGCTGTTTTAAATGGAATTTTTTTAATTTAATTTTTTAAAAAAAGATTTTATTTATTCATGAGAGACAGAGAGAGGCAGAGGCAGAGGGAGAAGCAGGCTTCCCACGGAGCAGGGAGCCTGATGTGGGACTCGATCCCAGGACCCTGGGATCGTGACCCAAGCCGAAGGCAGATGCTTAACTGACTGAGCCACCCAGGCATCCCTTAAAATTTAATTTTTTATTGTTTATTACTAGTATATAGATATACATTTTCTTTTTATATGGAGTTGACCCTTGGACTACATGGGTTTGAACTGTGTGGGTCCATTTATACATGGATTTTTTTACAGTATAGTACTGTAAATGTATTTTTTCTTATGATTTTCTTTTTTTAAGATTTTATTTGTTTGACAGAGAGAGAGAGAGAGAGAGAGATTACAAGCAGGGGGCGGGGGGGCAGAGGGAGAGGGAGAAGCAGGCTCCCAGCCGAGCAGGGATCCTGATGCAGGGCTTGATCCCAGGACCCTGAGATCACGACCTGAGCTGAAGGCAGATGCTTAACCAACTGAGCCACCCAGGCATCCCTTCTTAATAACATTTTCTTTTCTCTAGCTCATACAGTAAGATATAATATATAAAATATGAATTATGTTATCAGTAAGGCTTCTAGTCAATGGTAGGCTATTAGTAGTTAAGTTTTTGGGGAGTCAAAGTTTGTATGTGGATTTTTCAGTCATGTGGGAGTTGATGCCCCAACCCGTGTTGTTCAAGGGTCAATGGTGTTAATTTTTTATCCAGCCACCTTGCTAGCTTCTTTTATTAAATATTTTACTTAATTAATTTAATTAGCAAAAGAGGAAATAGGAAATCTTTTTATTTCTATATACATAATCATGTTACTTGCAAATAAAGACTTGATTCTTCCTTAATGATCTTTCATTTTCCTCATTGCTCTAAGACCTCTAATACAATGATGAATAGAGGTGAAAATAATGGACATCCCTGTGTTGTTTCTGATCTTAGGGTAAAAACATTCAGGCTTTCACTACTGAATACAGTATTTGCTGTAACTTTATTTTATTTTTTTATAGAAAGCATGATCAGATTAAGAGTGGGTGATTAACTTTCAGATAGAAAGTAATGTTTTTTTTCTACAAAATACATATGTATGGTAAAAAAATTAAATACCACAAAAAAGTATACAGTAGAAATAAGTCTTCCTTTTGCTTCAATTCTCCCCTAGATGTAACTATTCTCGGTCAATACATTGAAATAGATATCGATTTATATATCTAGGGACACCCTTTTTGTTTTAAAATTCTGTAGAAGGGCATTTAAAGATGTATCTTGAGTAGATATGGAAGATAACGAGGAGTGAGCAGAGGACATTGCTGGGCAAGAAGAAAAATCAAGACATGTGAAAAGGTGTGAGTAGGAAAGAAGAGGAAAGAGGAGGCAACACAGAAAACCTATGGCAGCTTCAGCTCTGGTAGCATATTGGTTTCTCCTGATTTTCTGTCCCCATACCATGATGTGACTGCCTGACTTTGCTTGCTTGTTGCTATGTTGGGGGCAGAACCACCAAATGCTTAAGGTGCAGAATGGCAAGGATTTTCAATTCAAAAAACATTCACATATGCACTTATTTTTCTATTTTTAAAAAAATAAGGGTTGGTTTTAGCTCCAAGAGGTAAAGAGCATGGAAGTTGTCACACTCATTCTCACATTGAGAAAGAAGCTGAACAAACTGAAAACGAACAGCTCTTCTTAGGTCCAATGGAAAACTGAGGTCATAGAGCCAACTCTCTCCTGGAGAACTGGAGAGAGGTGAGAATACAGAATCACAGCTTACTTGGAGCTGAAGCTGCTGGAGCTTATATACATATATTGGTAGTAACACTTCACCAGTAATTGATGAATTGCTGGAGGCTGAGTATGGACTAGCTTGAAATGTTGAAATTCTTAAGGACTTAGGGGGGCTCCCACACTTTTGTGAATTTTACCTCTGGGAGCACCATCAGGTTCTCATGGTGAAGGTTGAAAAAGGTAAGGGAAATACCCAACTCCCGGTCCTACTGTCCCACCTAGGCTTCCTACCCCAACAAATCTTTATAATAACAGGCACAGAGTTGAAAGAATGGCAAGACTCAGACTCTAATTAAGAGTTTCTAGGGAAATCCAAAGAAAAAAGGGGAGACAAAAATGACACGAGGAAATAGAAGCCTCAGATACCTACAGCAAATAGTAAATACAGCATAACTCCGAGCCAGATAAACACAAAGCTTCACACTAAAGTCCTATGTACCTCAGTTCCTATTACCCAAAACATCATGCCAGTTTTCACCAAAAAATAACAAAGCACACTGAAAGGCAATATAAAAGTCTGCAGAGACAATGGAAACAACAGAATTAGACCCAGATAGAGCAGAAATGCTGGAATTCTCAAATCAGGAAGTTAAAACAATTATGATTACTGTGCTAAGACTTCTAATGGAAATAGTGGACAGTAAGCAAGAACAGTGGGTAATGTAAGCAGAGAGAGGGAAACTGTAAGAAAAAATCAAAAGGAAATTCTAGAAATCAAAACACGGTCACAGAAATGAAAAATGCCTTTGATGGGCTCACTAGGAGACTAGGCATGCCAGAAGAAAGATCAGTGATCCTGAAGGTATATGTCAATAGAATTTTCCTAAACTGAAATATAAAGAGAAAAAAAGAACAAAAAATATGGAGCAGAATGCCCAAGAATCATAGGACAATGATAAAAGGAATACCAAGAAAAAAAGAAAGAAATGGAAGAAAAATATGAAATAATAATCGTTGAGAATTTTTTAAAATTAATGAGACACAGAACCTTAGTGAAGCCAAGCAGGATAAATACAAAAAATCAATACCTGGCCATATCCCATTCAAACAGCAGAAAACTAGACAAAAAGAAAATCTCGAAAGAAGGCAGAGGACAAATATCTACATTACCAACATAAAACCATGGATAAGAATTACAACAGACTTCAGAAACCAGAAACCTGAATTTAAATAAAATCTTGAAAGAAAAAAAAAGTATAGTTGATATTAAGAGAGGAGAAAAAAAGTTATCATATAAATGCTCAATTAAAACTGGAAAAGGTAGAGAATGGAAGATTAAAAAAGAAACAAAAACAAGTGTGACAAATCAAAAATAGATTCAAATATTATAGATATTAATTCAACTATATCAATAATCACTTTAAATATAAATAGTCTAAGTGTGCCAATTAAAAGACAGACTGAGAGAGTGGATAAAAAAAGTAAAACTCAGTGATATCTGATCTACAAAGCAACCCATTTAAAATATAAAGCTACAAGGGGGAGGAGCAAGATGGCAGAGGAGTAGGAGACCTGGATTTTGTCTGGTCCCAGGAATTCAGCTGGATAGGGATCAAACCATTCTGAACACCTATGAACTCAACAGGAGATCGAAGAAAAGAATGGCAACAACTCTGAACAGAAAAGCGACCACTTTCTGGAAGGTAGGACGAGCGAAGTGAACCCAAGGCGATATTCGGGAGGATAGATGGTGGGAGAGGGGGCCTCCGTCGGCCGCTTCTGGCAAGTGATAGAGCCGTGGAGCACAAAATCGAAACTTTTAGAAGCCGGCTCCGGTGAGGGACGTCGCTCCAATGGCTAAGCGGTGGGTGGAACCCTCGTGGGACAGTGTGGTCTCAGGACCCTCGGGGTCACAGAAAGACTGGGGGGTGCCTGAGTGCGGCAGAGCTCCCAGGTATCGGAGCGGGGAAGCCGGCTGCAGAGACGGAGCCGAGGCGTGGGCTCTTAGCTCAGGGTTGCCATAAACCGTGATCGGCGACACAGTCGGGCCACTGCTCCTCCAGAAGGGATCCAACAGGCGGCAGATCCTGGGAGACTCCCCTTCCTCCCCCGGGAGGAGCGGCGTGGGAGCACACCACAGGGATCTGCTGGGTTTGGAGACTCCACACGGGGTCAGGTGCCAGAGATAGAAACGCTAGGTCACAGGTCAGGTGAGCACGGAGTGTGGCCGGAGACCGGGGAGACAGGAGTGAGTGACTGCTTTTCTCTGGGGCTCACTGAGGAGTGGGGCTCTGAGTTCTCAGCTCCTCCGGGGCAGAGGTTGGGAGGCTACATTTTCACTCTCGTCTTCCAAAGCTGTACCAAAAGCTTGCAGGGAACAAAAGCTCCCAAGAGCAAACCTGAGCAGATTACTTAGCTCCGACTGGGAAGGGCGGGGCAATTCTGCCTCCAGCAGAGACATTTGGGAACCACGGTAACAGGCCCCTCCCCCAAAAGATCAGCGAGAACAGCCAGCCAAGACCAAGTTTACCGATCAATGAGAAGGGCAGAACTCTAGCGCTAGGGGAATACTGCACATAGAATCCATGGCTTTTTTACCATGATTCTTTAGTCTTTCAAAGTTAATTTTTTAAATTTTCTTTTTTTTTCTTTTTTTTTGAATTTTTCTTTTTCCCTTTTCCCACCAAAATCTTATCAATCCCTTTTTTAAAAATCTTTTTTATTTTTCATTTTTAGAGTCATATTCTATCCCTTCATTGTAGTTAACCTTATTTTTGGTATATATATAAGTTGTTCTTGCTTTAAAATTTTGGGGTACAGTTTCTTCGAACAGACCAATATATACCCTAAATCTCTAGTGTATGGCTTTGTTCTAGTCTCCTGCCTGATTGCATTCTCTCCCTTTTTTTTTAATTCCTCTTCTTTTTTTTTCAACCAACTTCTTGTCAATTCCTTTTAAAAATCTTTTATAATTTTCATCTTTACAGTCATATTCCATCCCTTCATCGTATTTACCCTTAGTTTTGTTCATATATAAGTTTTTCTTTCTTTAAAATTTTGGGAGGCACTTTCTTCTAACAGACCAAAATACGCCCAAAGTCTAGTGTGTGGCACTGATCTATGCACCAGCCTGATCATATTTGATCATATTCCTTTTTTTTTTAAATCATTTTCTTTTTTCTTTCTTTCCCTTTCTTTTCCCCCGGTTTCAGGTCTTTTCTGATTTGTTTAGTGTATATTTTTCTGGGGATGTTGTTACCCTGTTAGCATTTTGTTCTCTCATTCATCTATTGTCCTCTGGACAAAATGACAAGATGGAAAAAGTCACCTCAAAAAAAAGAACAAGAGGCAGTACCAACTGCCAGGGACTTAATCAATATGGATATTAGTAAGATGTCAGAACTAGAGTTCAAAATGACAATTTTAAAGATACTAGCTGGGCTTGAAAAAAGCATGGAAGATATTAGAGAAACCCTCTCTGGAGAAATAAAAGAACTAAAATCTAACCAAGCTGAAATCAAAAAGGCTATTAATGAGGTACAATAAAAAATGGAGGCTCTAACTGCTAGGATAAATGAAGCAGAAGAGAGAATTAGTGATATAGAAGACCAAATGATGGAAAATAAAGAAGCTGAGAAAAAGACAGATAAACAACTACTGGATCATGAGGGCAGAATTCGAAAGATAAGTGATACCATAAAACAAAACAATATTAGAATAATTGGGATCCCAGAAGAAGAAGAAAGAAAGAGAGGGGCAGAAGGTATATTGGAGCAAATTATAGCAGAGAACTTCCCTAATGTGGGGAAGGAAACAGGCATCAAAATCCAGGAGGCACAGAGAACCCCTCTCAAAATCAATAAATAGGTCAACACACCGACATCTAATAGTAAAACTTACGAGTCTCAGAGACAAAGAGAAAATCCTGAAAACAGCTCGGGACAAGAAATCTGTAACCTACAATGGTAGAAATATTAGATTGGCAACAGACCTACCCACAGGGACCTGGCAGGCCAGAAAGGACTGGCATGATAGATTCAGAGCACTAAACGAGAAAAATATGCAGCCAAGAATACTATATCCAGCTAGGCTGTCACTGAAAATGGAGAGATAAAAAAGCTTCCAGGACAAACAAAAACTAAAGGAATTTGCAAACACGAAACCAGCCCTGCAAGAAATATTGAAAGGGGTCCTCTAAACAAACACAGAGCCTAAAAGCAGCATAGATCAGAAAGGAACACAGACAATATACAGTAACAGTCACCTTATAGGCAATACAATGGCACTGAATTCATATCTTTCAATAGTTACCTGAATGTAAATGGGCTAAATGCCCCAATCAAAAGACACAGGCTATCAGATTGGATAAAAAAACAAGACCCATCGAAATGCTGTCTGCAAGAGACTCATTTTAGACCCAAAGACACCCCCAGATTGAAAGTGAGGGGGTGGAAAACCACTTACCATGCTAATGGACACCAAAACAAAGCTGGGGTGGCAATCCCTTTATCAGACAAATTAGATTTTAAACCAAAGACTGTAATAAGACATGAGGAAGGACACTATATCCTACTTAAAGGGTCTATCAAACAAGATCTAACAATTGTAAATATCTATGCCCCTAAGATGGGAGCAGCCAATTATATAAGCCAATTAAGAATAAAAGCAAAGAAACCCATTGACAAAAATACAATAATAGTGGGGGACTTTAACACCCCCCTGACTGAAATGGACAGATCATCTAAGCAAAGGAGAACAAGAACCATAAGGTCCTCTCAAGAGATGGAGAAAAAGCATTTGACAAAGTACAGCATCCTTTCTTGATCAAAACTCTTCAGAGTATAGGGATAGAGGGTACATACCTCAATATCATAAAAGCCATCTATGAAAAACCTACAGCAAATATCATTCTCAATGGGGAAAAACTGAGAGCTTTCCCCCTAAGGTCAGGAACATGGCAGGGATGTCCACTATCACCACTACTATTCAACATAGTATTAGAAGTCCTTTTTGGGAAAACCCAAAAGACTCTACCCCAAAACTGCTAGAACTCATATAGGAATTCAGTAAAGTGGCAGGATATAAAATCAATGCACAGAAATCAGTGGCATTCTTATACACCAACAAAAAGACAGAAGAGAGAGAAATTAAGAGTCGATCCCTTTTACAATTGCACCCAAAACCATAAGATACCTAGGAATAAATCTGATGAGATCGAGTGCGTTCAGGGTGATATGGCCATAGACCCTAGGAATAAATCTAATCAAAGAGGCAAACAATCTGTACTCAGAAAACTATAAAATACTCATGAAAGAAATTGAGGAAGACACAAAGAAATGGAAAAACGTTCCAAGCTCACGGATTGTAAGAACAAATATTGTGAAGATGTCAATGCTACCTAGAGCAATCTACACATTCAATGCAATCCCTATCAAAATACTATCAACTTTTTTCAAAGAAATGGGGCAAAGAATCCTAAAATTTGTATGGAACCAGAAAAGACCCCGAATAGCCAGAGGAATGTTCAAAAAGAAAAGCAAAGCTGGTGTCATCACAATTCCGGACTTCAAGCTCTATGACAAAGCTGTCCTCATCAAGACAGTATGGTACTGGCACAAAAACAGATACATGGATCAATGGAACAGAATAGAGAGCCCAGAAATGGACCCTCAACTGTATGGTCAACTCATCTTCGACAAAGCGGGAAAGAATGTCCAATGCAAAAAGACAGTCTCCTCAATAAATGGTGTTGGGAAAATTGGACAGCCACATGCAGAAGAATGAAACTGGACCATTTCCTTACACCACACACAAAAATAGACTCCAAATGGTTGAAAGACCTCAATGTGAGACAGGAGTCCATCAAACTCCTAAAGGAGAACACAGGCAGCAACCTCTTTGACCTCAGCCGCAGCAACTTCTTCCTGGAAACATCGCCAAAGGCAAGGGAAGCAAGGACAAAAATGAACTATTGGGATTTCATCCAGATAAAAAGCTTTTGCACAGCAAAAGAAACAGTCCACAAAACCAAAAGACAACCGACAGAATGCGAGAAGATATTTGCAAATGACATAACAGATAAAGGGCTAGTATCCAAAATCTATAAAGAACTTCTTAAACTCAACACCCAAAGAACAAATGATCCAATCAAAAAATGGGCAGAAGACATGAACTGACATTTTTCCAAAGAAGACATCCAAATGGCCAACAGACACATGAAAAAGTGCTCAACATCGCTTGGCATCAGGGAAATCCAAATCAGAACCTCAATGAGATACCACCTCACAGCAGTCAGAATGGCTAAAATTAACAAGTCATCATAAAACTGACAGTTTTCAATGGACCTCACCCTCCTGGAAAACTGAGATGTCTTCTTGCTGCTCCCCGCCTTCTTGACAGACACACCTGGATATTTCAGTAGCTTACATTTTTATCATTTTATTCTATTCATTTGGGCCTCATTTGTAGGGGCACATTCATATCTATACTGGGTACACTGGAAGTGAACAAATGAATCTAAACAGAGCACAATTCTTTGTGGGAAGCAAAAAGACGGTCTGTTATCCCATTACCAAGATGGTGGGGGAAGGGGTTTATGAGCAGAAACAGAGATATGAGAGACTGCTCCACAGCCTGTCCACCTCTTCCTCCCCACTCCCTTCCTCAGACTGTCCATCTGGCTAGCTTTCAGTATAGCAAGCCAGGGTTCGTAGGTGCAAAGAAATGTATCTTCTGGCTAACTTCAGGGAGTTCTTGGAAGGAACCAGATAGGGTTAGGAGAAGGCAGGCAGGTGGAAACTCGGCCAGGTCACAGTGGAGAAACTGTCTGGTTGGAAAGCTGGGGGAAGCTCCTCGGATCTCTTTCTCAGACAACTGAGCACTGCCAGTGGCACCCCCTAATATCCCCACCTTCCAGAGCAGGGAGCGGGCAGGTGTCGTGTCTGCCTTTGGCATTATGGACTGTAAACTGCTTCAGGAGCAGAGACCTGAACAGGAGTGTCTGAGAGCCTGAGGTTGGGTGACACTGCTCTTGGGGGGGGTGTTTTTTTTTTTAATTTAAATTCAATTAGCCAACATATAGTACGTCATTAGTCTGATATAGCGTTCAACAATTTATCAGTTGCATATAACACCCAGTGCTCATCACATCACATGACATCCCTAATGCCCATCCCCCAACTACCCCATCCCCCCACCCACCTCACTGTTGGGGAGTGTTAATGGTAGGTATCCTGGTTTCTCCCATAGTGTGGAGATTCAATTCAGACTCGCGTAAGAGAAGAGCCTGCCAAATAGGACAGACAGTGACCCACCTTATTCCTCAATTCTGCCCGAATTTCACTTCCTTCTTGAAGATACTCAGTCTGATTTATCCTGCTATTCCAAGCTTTCATTTTTTGGAAGCTTTTGGCTTAGGGTTTTTAGGCCACACATGTAATGTGGATTCCAGCTCCAAACACATCCAAGTGTAGGCTTGCAGTTAGGAATTCCCAGAGGAGTGTTATCTGCTTCATCCAGAGCCAATGCTGAGATAAGACTGTATTATCCCCACGTCCGTATGCGGGGCCACTTTTTCCTACTTCACTCACTGGGAGTGGAGCCTCCTGGGCCCAGGCTTTGTCTCCCAGGCTTCACATATGAACACTCGGTCTTGGCAGGTTTCCCAGGACAAGTGTAGGTTCCAGCCTTCACCTGCCTCATAGGATTCCTCCCTTCTTGCCTCTTCTGCCCACCCAGGAACCTCTTTACTTTCCTGGCAGCTCAGTCATGCACCAAAATTATGCATTCTTCTTTAAACCAGCATTTTAATGCATGCTCAACTGGAAGGAGTTTTTCTGAATTTCAAACTGCTACATGGCTCAAAATGGCTGCCTCTTTATATAATTTTAGATTTTATAAATGAATGAATAAATGAGTGATAGTAAATGAATGAATGAAAGTTTTATTTTATACTGTAGTGACTTGGCTATTGCTTTACATTTGCTGAGACTCATAAGAGTGAAAAAAGCATCAAGAAAAAGAGTCTTTATGCTAAAAGGGAATACTATTTTTTTTTTTAAAGTAAACTTTAGAACATTCAACACTGAAACAGGAGGAGATCCTCTGGGTAGAGAGTAGTTACTGGACCCCGTGACACAGATTCTTTCCCTGGGACTTTTCTTCCCTTCGCCCTTCTGTCTTGTAACTGATGTCAACCCAACAGCATACAGGCCTCAGAGGGTTGTTGCCCCTCAACACTAGAAAAAGGACTGCGCAAGGCAAGGCCATAACCTTTCAAAGAAGACTTCCCAAGTGACTGCCCTGAAGGCTAGGGAGCACCTGGGCTGTAGTAAATATATATATATAATGATATATATAACTTTATATATAATAATATATAAAAATTCACTGACACTTAAGATTTGTGCCCTTTCTGGTTTGTATATTAAATCTCAAGAAAGTAAATATACATAGGTACACACACACACACACACACACACACACACATTTTTATAGGGCCAGAAAATAAAATAAAGGCTAGATAAAATAAAACACAGAACATTTGTGGAGAATGTGTCTTATGGGTGTCGTTTCTTATCTTCAGTATGTGCCCCACAGGGGTTACTCTCATCCCTGTACCTGTGGAAAGAGCCTCCTTTAATTCACAGCATTTGGGGTCTTACTTGGACATGTGTATGTCTCAATGTCCAGATATAGTGGGAGACCAGCTTCTCCCTCCTCGGTCTATGCAGGGCTATCTTTCTCAGTGTTAGCTTTTGTTTGAAGATCTGCTTCTGCCTTGGGAGACTGACACTGCCAAAGTCTTTAACTTGCAGAAGAAATCCTATTACCTAGTAGAGTTCATCCTTGTTCTCACAGTAAATGAAGGAATTTGAGTTTGAACCAGCCCTGCCTGGCCATAAAGCCCATATACTTTGCACTGAATGACATGGCTGTATGATTTTAATTTCTCTGAGAATAAGAGAATTTATTCCTGCCTGGAGCCTACCTCATGTGTAACCACAAAGCTCTAATCAGAGTTATAATATAAAGCTTCAGTTATATTGCAGCCCTGTGCATTGGTAAGAACATAATCTTTTGAGATAAGGTAGGCATGAGATTGCAGCTTTTCTCTGACTTACTAACCAAGTGAATTTGAGCTAATTATTTCACTTTGTTAAACACAGCTTAGTTACTTGAAAGAAGAAATAATAATATATGGTTGCCATTAAGAATAATGTACACAGTTTTTAGAAAGCAATTTGCATAATGCCAGAAACTTCCTCTTTTCCCCTGGTTTTCTTCCTTTCTAAAGGAAATACGAGGTCTCATATTCGACTTAAAATTTACTGAAATTTTCTTTTCAAAATCTATATGATGTGTAAAGACAGAAAAGGAACCCATTTCCTGACTTAAACAACAGTGAGAGTTGGGTTCTGCTACCCCATTTAACAGATGAGGTAAATGAGGTTTAGAGACTTTAAGTAATTTGCTGCTTATAGCTAATAAGCCAAGAAAATGGTTGAGAAATTATTATATGTTATTTTCCTCCCCCCTCACAGGTACAATTTTGCAATTTTTCTGCCCTTCTCCAGCCTGGCAGAAATTTTAAGGCTTACTATTTGAAGAGTTTGAACCACAGGGGCCCCTGGACTCTAGACACCAGGCACAGCTATGGGCAAGGGGACCGAACTTAAAAGACAGGGATTAGGTGAAATTCTTGGGAGTTAATCACCAAACTCTCTGAATGTTGGCACGTTATTATTTTTTTTAAAGATTTTATTTATTTATTCATTAGTGAGAGACAGAGAGAGAGAGAGAGGCAGAGGGAGAAGCAGGCTCCCAAGGAGCAGGGAGCCCAATGCGGGACTCGATCCCAGGACTCTGGGATCATGACCTGAGCCGAAGGCAGACGCTTAACCATCTGAGCCACCCAGGTGCCCTGTTGGCACGTTATTATTAAGGCCACTTTCCTTCCATCTCTTAAATTAGATCAGGGTCTCCTTTCTAGGGAAACTGCCCAGCGTATGAGGAAAGACCTATAGATAATGAAGTTGGGGGTTCCTACACAAACCACTGAAGAGTGAAGTCTTCTAGTTTCCAAGTGTGGTTCAAGCCTGTTGAGTGTCCTATCAACTTAGGGCACTCAGTTTCAAGAGAATAGCCATGGATCACTGAACATTTGAAGAAAGACTATGACATGAATAAAAGGAATTCTGATGAAACAGTGAATGTCCTACTGCAGTTGTCCTACATGGCAGAAGGTATCTAGAGGCAGACAGACAGGCAGGTATCTAATGCAGGAAGATAGAACTTGTCATCTTGTATTGGCCAGTCTCATCATGCTTGTGGTGAGCTGGGTGATTTCTACATGGGTTGACCACAAAGTCACTCTGCTAGTTACTGAATTTAATGGGAAAGAAACTGATAGGAAGCCCTGGGACAGGAATGCTCTCTCAAGACAGCCCTCTGCTGGAATGGAGAATGAGAGTGGGACATAGTCTTTCAGCAGTTCTTGGGGGTTACTTCTTTGCCTCCTTCCAAATTTTTGATTTGGCAGGCACTGTGTCCAAGTTTTGTGGTTGGGCCTTTTTGTGTCATGGTAGGGAAAGGAACTGCACTCATTCCAGCTAAATGCACTGACTCAGGCTTCTCCTCTGGGAGTTCTCTTTCCAAACAGCTATTGGACCTAGGCAGGCCAGCAGTGGCCTGTATCTGCTAATATGCATGCTGGCACCAGGACTTATGCGGTTTCATGTTGATGTCTACTTCCTGGGGTAGGTGACATGTTTTAGAAGATTTATTGTCTCAAGTTGAGTTTCAAGATTTTATTTATTTATTTATGAGAGAGAGAGAGAGAGAGAGAGAGAGGGTGTAGGGGAAGGAGCAGAGGGAGAGGGACAAACTGAGCTGAGCACAGGGCCTGATCTGATGTGGGGCTCGATCCCATGACCCTGAGATCATGATCTGAAATCAAGAGTCAAACACTCAACCGACTGAGCCACCAAGGCACCTCTCAAGTTGAGTTTAGATGTAGGGGAGTGGTACAGGTTGGAAGTGGTGTTGGAGGAAAGAAGTGAACGCAGTGGGAAAGCAGTTGACATGATTTTCCATCACCATTCCCTAGAAAGAGAAATTAGAGGAACTGATGGCTTTTTCCCACTTAATGGTGAAGAAACAGGCAATGTGAGGTTGAGGTTCTCTCAGTGGACAGTTTAGTAAGCAAATAGCATCACAAAAAATAGGGGTCAGGTCTCACCTCCCAGTAGTTCCACATTCTCTTTAATCAGGATTGTGAAGTGGCTGAATGAATTGAGAGCCCAAAACAACACATGTGTGGATGGGGCTCACAATGATATGGAAAGAAAAGTAGAGAAGCAATAGAAGCAACATTTATCCAGCACATATTATGTACCAGGGTGTTAGGCACTAACAATATCTATCAGTAGCTTTGGAGGTGGGGAATGAAACAGCTCAGAAACAATAATTTTCTTGCTGAAGAACTTCTGAGGCTTCAATCTTGAAAAAGATTATTGTGCCCACCCCCAATAATGAGATTTACATGGTTTGAAACCTTATTTTTCAAGTTAATAAAAATTAATCTGAAGATAAAATAGCTTGTTCTAGATTTTTGATTGAAAAATTATGGAAATGATAATAGTTTAAGCTGAACTATCTTACTACCTGTCCCCCCACCCCCCCGTTTTTTCAGTCTCCAAAGTGCAGTCAGTCTTCACACAGGTGCTCTTCAAACTATAGGCTATAATTCAAAGGTGGCCCATGACAACAACACAGTGGTGCAGAACTCTTGGAAAATGTCAGGGACATCAGCAACAGAGGGAAGCACATAGCTGTGAACTTGACCATCAGATCCCAGGAAGGTACCAGGCAGGTAGGGCCCCTGTGGATGCAGTGGGGGACCTGTGAGCATGTGCTCTGCATTTGTGTGGGCAAGTGATAATAAGCAATATTATTATTATATAAATTGTATATCATATGTAATTAATATATTATTATATATAAATATATAAACATATAATTGCTATATATAATTGTATACATAAATATATAATATCTAAATATATAATTGCTATATGTAGCAATATATAATATTGCTGAGTGTGGGCACGCACAGCTGTCAGGATAAGCAGAGCGAGGACACAATGGATTCAGGCAGCTGGTTCTGAGCAGAAAGTGTGTACAGTTCCAGTCCTGGGAGTATCTGTGCTAGGAGCAGGAGATGATTCTGTAAGTAACATGGTAGGCTATGGGCCAGGACACTGGCAATTACAGGGAGATTTGACCTTGAATATGTCCTTGCTGGTAGAGGATGCAGAGATTGGGACTTTACCTGGGAATGGTACCAGTCTGCTGCCTCTGAGTAGGTAGAGCCCTGTGGTTTTATGTTGCCCTCTCCTTAATGAGGTGTGTGGGGAGAGAGAGTACTGTGGGGCCAGGCCACCCATTTAATTGGTGTGGAATTTGGTTTGATTTAAAAAAAAATGCATCAAAGGCCTGCATTTTGTTGTTTGGGGTAGGAATAGAGGTCCAAAACTCAGTTAGGATTGCTTCCACTTATAATATACTTTGTCCCAGGGATGTTTGGCTCTGGGCCCTGGATTTATTTCCAAAACTACTCTGCATTTGGTACACATTTTATCTCCCTGACTTCGGTCTTTTTCCAAAATATTTCAGTCTCATTGTTACAGTTTCCTTTTGGACCCAAAGTTCTGGAAAAATTAGGGGATGCTTGGCAGAAAAGAAAATATTAGAAAGATCATGAGCTTTGAAATTTGGAGGCAAGAAATCCCCACTGGGGTTATAAACCCCCCATGGGGTTATAAAGGTTATTTGTGCCCCAGTTTTCTTTTCTGGAAAAATAGGAACATAGTATATTCTCCCAGAATTGCAAGGATTGATTAAGATATGACATAAAGTGGGTTTCAAACTATACAGTGGGGTCTAAGTGTCAAGCTCTTGCTTTAAATGTGGGTTTTGAACTTACTGAGGCAGGATGATAGGGGAGGCAGAAGTATTAGGAATACATTCTCAGGGAAGATTATTTGTCAGGACTGTATCTCTTCCTTGGTCATATGGCAGAAGCTCCATCCAAAGGGAGGGAGTTGGGGACAGATAGTGCAAGGACGGGGGTCTAAGAAAGTTATTTTTCAGGAGATATTGAAATTTGAAGTGTTTGTTTATGGCAAAACCATTCGGCCAATGTACAGAGAGACTACAAACTCAAAGAAAATGGATTATCAGTGGCTAAGAATTTGGCTACTAGAGTAAGACAATTTGGATTTGCTTCTTGGCCTGTCACTTCTGTGAATTCTAGAAAATTAGCAACTTCTCTAAAATTCAGTTTCTTCATTTGTAAAGTTAGTATAATTTTTATACCAAAATTAGTATAGTAACAAGTAACAAGTAACAGTATAAGAATTGATTTCATTATGAATTAAATGGGATAGAGTTTATACACAGTACAATGCCTGGCTTATAGTAAGCATCTAAGAAATGTTAACCATTCATATTCGTGCTGTAATTTGAAAAAGCTTGAGTCTTAAATATTTACTTGTTCCTAGCACACGTTAAAATTATATTTCGTATATAATTATACATATATTACATGTCAATTATATTTTAATAATGAGGCAACCAGCAGGAAGACAAAGAAGCTGATTCTGAGAGCATGTGAAGTATAGGTGCACATTTGCCCCCCAATTTTATATAAGTATATATAAAATCAAATACATACATGTAGATGGTTAGGTAAAGGATGCTAAAATAAGATTTCCATTTTATTTGTTATTATTATTATTATTATTTTTAGAGAGAGTGACACATAGTAAGCATTTAAAATAGCAAGCATTTATACTTACAGTAGAGGACATAAGTATAAATTAGACAAATAACATTTGGCAGCTATGAATTGTACAGAATGGGCTAATCTTAGCCAGTATGGAGTGACTATATGTTTATCTCCAGAGCTCCCTAGGGCATGGTGCTAACCGTTAGCCAATCCTATTTCCATAGGTGTTTCCATAAGTAAACCACACATAAATGGTGTTTTATAACCATGGGTCACATCCTGTTTGGGCAGGATGTGACAGCTTGCCAACACTATCTAGTAATAATAATTGGATTATAATAATTCAATATAATAATAATAATAATTGCATCCAGTTTCAGCAGAGCCTGAGGGGTTTCAACAGTTCAGGCTAGTCACATAAGTTGACTATACCTACAAGACCGCTCAGTGTAAGAGTAGCGGACTTTGGACTTCTAGGTACCAAGAAGTTTCCCATATAGCTGGTGGTGGTTTAAGACCTGAGGACAAAGTGCATGTTGTGTAACCCCGTGGTGGGAGGGCAAGGAAGCCTGTGCCAGAAATATCTGGACCCTTTCATTGCATACCCTTCTGCTACTGCAGTATTTTTTACTTGAGATAAAGCTGTTATTAGAGAATAAAGGTTTGAATCTTGGAAGTCCTTTTAGCAGTTGAATACTTCAGGCAATTAACAGTTAATTAACAGCAATAGATGATATTGAAACCTTAGTAGTGAGTGGAATTACAGTTTGAGGAGATAAGAAAGGTGAGGTTGGAAATTTGAGGTACTTCGACATTTAACGATAGGTGGGGAAGAAGCCATCTGCTGTACTGTACATAACATCAAGAGGTAGATAAGGCAGGTTTTGATATTCCTGTGGACAGAAGAAGAAATCCCAGACTGAGAGACATTTTTCGTTTTCCAAGGCCACACAACTAGGTCTTTAGACTCCTAATCCTGGTTCCTTCACTCCATCACATTGTTTCTTCATTAAAACTAGTTTTTAGAGAAGTTCTCTAGAGAAATCTTTGAAAAATGCAAGAAAACATTACAGAGGTTTTGTGGCTTTCCTGACCAGAAGAGAGGTTAAAAAATAGTCTTTGGCTTCCTACAATTAAAATTTCTGAGACATTTCTGTCCAACAAGTTAAGTCTGTTGCTTCCTACAAAGTTGGTGAATCTTCATTTTTAGGATTTATTTTTTTAAATCGATTGAGACTTCTCCACTAATGCCTAGAATAACTTCCCTTCCATCAAACTGCCTTTAAATGAGGCCATGTTATCTCCTTGTATTTGTCCCTTCTAGCATGATCTTGGAACATGGCATGCCTTTAACACACCTTGAAATCATATATTTGACACTGCTAGTGTTAGTGTAATTTGCTTTTTATAACACATATATTGCTGAGTTAAATGTCACTTAAAAATGGATTCCTATTTTAAGAGCCACAAACTGTGGGCTATGATGAAACTGAGCTCCGGGCAGCTCCCGACTTGGGAAGGCTCAGTAGCTCTTTCTGTCACTGAGTAGCTTTCCTTTGCCAGTCTTCAGTATATTGGGAGCTTTCTTCTATTCTGTAAATATCTTGATCCCAGAGGCCACACCCAATAGGCACACATCACCCGGCATGACTGTCAGTTCAGCGTCAACATTAGTATATTTAAAATGTTAAAAATATTTACAGTTATATATAAACCAGTTATATATAACCTACATTATTTATTTTTTCAGAAAAGGGCTTACATAACTATTTATAGGACACTTCTAAGAAATTCCTTCAGTATTTGAAAAATAAATGTATCCCTGAATTGATCAGTTTTTCACATCTGGGCTTTTTTTTTTTTAAGAGTTTATTTATTTTTTTGACAGAGAGAGACACAGCGAGAGAGGGAACACAAGCAGGGGGAGTGGGAGAGGGAGAAGCACGCTTCCCGCTGAGCAGGGAGCCCGATGCGGGGCTCTATCCCAGAACCCTGGGATCATGACCTGAGCCGAAGGCAGACGCTTAACGACTGAGCCACCCAGATGCCCCGTCGCATCTGGGCTTTTATTGAACTATATTTATATTTCTTTCTACTGAACTTAGTAAGTATTAATGAACATTATGCGTGTTCATCATTGTGTTCAATATTGGGTGTGTAAATTAAATAGCATTTCAACATGATTGTGCCTTGCAGTGGCTTGTAATACAGTTGGGGCTCAAAAAATTCACTCCTGAAGCAGTGGATGAAAGACAGAATGTGATCAAGTGAATAAAAAAAGAAATAGAGGAATAAGGTCCCTGTGATACTTCATTAATTCACAATTACAATTGACCCCTGAACAACGCAGGAGTTGGGGCACCAAATCCCATGAAGTAAAAATATCTGTGTGTAACTTTTGACTCCCCCACAACTTAACTCATAGCCTACTGCTAACCAGAAGCCTTTACCGACAACAAACAGTTGATTAACCCAATTTTGTAGATGTATCACATACTGTATCCTTACAATAAAGTAAGCTAGAGAAAAGAAAGTGTTATTAAGAAAATCAGAAGGAAAAGAAAGTACACTTATAGTACTGTACTGTGTGTATTGAAACAAATCTGTGTGGCCTGCAACAATTCAAACCCACATTGTTTGAGGGTCAATTGTACTTATTAAACGTTATGACAGTTGATCCTCAGAACAATCTTATATGTTAGGTGTCAATATCTCTGCTTATAGATGGGCTTCCTGAGACACAAACACCATAAGCTTATTTGGCCAGTGAGTGATGTGATCAGAACCCAGATCATCTGGCTACAAAGCCTGCTCAGAACCACCACATTTGTCTTCACTGACATATTTACTAATGACTTCTTCACTTGTGTAGAAAGGTTCCATCCTTTACCTTTGACTGTGGTTTCTGGGATCCTCTACTTACATGATTTCCCAATACAAATCTCCATGATGTCCCAAGCTGCCCTGTCGGGCTGATGGCCATTTACTGACCATCCCTCTTAGATATACTTCTAGCACAGGACTTTCGGGTTTAAATTCTAGCTCTTTATTTTCCCTCTTTATTTCCCTTTTTTCTGTGTCCTGGAATTGCAATCTTCATCACCTTTGATACTTGAACTTTCATCTCCATTCTCCACCCCCATGATCATTAATCTAGCAAATCCTGCTTATGCCTTCATCACTACAAATGCCTAGAGGTTCAAAAAGACTAGGCTGTCTTAACTATGAGGTAAGTATGTTTGATTCCTTTGATTCAAGGAAATGTTCTTGTGTGGAGTAGCATAATAATAATACCTATTAACAGGATTTTTGTAAAAACTAATGAATTAATAGTGTAAAGCACTTAGCATAGTTCCTGACATGTAGTAAGCATTTAAAAAATGTAAAATATTAGTTTTAGCATTAATATTCTTGAATCCATTGGATGGTATTTTTAAGCATGCCAAATCCATATTTTCTGAAGATTATTCATTTCCTATAAATGATGTAACGCATGTAAAACTAGCTAGCTAGCTTGGCACATAGTGTTCACTGTGTGTTCATTACTGCCCTGCCCCCATATAGACCTCTGAGGTCTAGAGTCTAGGATTCTATGTTAAAAATGTATATTATTTATGTAGAGATTTATGTGTTGAGGTGAAAATGCTTAATAAAATACATTGAGATTAAATATATGCAGAACCACATAACTCTTGATATTTGCTTTCTCAGAAGTTAACTGTGGCTATTTCAAACAAAGATCTTTCAGCTGCCATCTTTTCTCTTCAGTGAGGTTCTGTGTCTCTTCTTATGGAAGCGTCACTTGTGCGTGGACTCCTCTGTGTGTGGTGATGGTCAATGAACTTGGGACCAGCATCGTGCCACCAGAAGTCTGAGGGTTAATGCATGAGAGACACTGTATTGCATTTACAGGTGACACGCATGGAATGACACAAATAGATTATAATGGAAAAAAAAGATGGACAAAATAGAAATAAATAAAGAAAGAAGCACTATATAGAGATTTAAGTTTTGGAAAGAGGGCAACTTTGCAACAAAAGAATACAGTTAAGAATAGTTCTTCCTACACTGCTTCCTGCTTGGGCTTCATCTGCTCTTCAAGGAACATGACTTTAGTGAAGCCCCAGTTGAGAAGATTTTGAAATGTAGTTCCCATGGCAACAGGCTCTGAGGTGACATAAATCCAAAGGAACTTTTCTTGGTTGTTCTATCATCCAAACAAGAATCCTCTAAGGCTCCTAGAGAAAAGTCAACTTTTAATGAAGCTTGGGTCTTCTTTGCTGTCTGTGCCCCATGGAGCTCTTTTCCTGTGGGTCTTATTTCAGTTTTGTAATAATGATTTATTTTCTTTAATTGTGAGTTGATTACAGTAGGAATGAGAGCAGGGATTGGGATTTATTGTAATCAGCACAGGAGTGGCAAATTTCTAAGTGTAAGATTTGTGCTTGAGGCCTTGAGTGATTAAATATATATCCCTTGTGTGAAAGATAGGCAAGCAGTGGGAATGCACAAATGTCATCCAACACTCACACAAGAAGACATGAACACACACACAGGACTGATATAGGAGTTGTAATTAGCTTGCCAAGTGGAGGACAGACAGCTGCCAAAGCGATTCTGATTACAAACCCACCACATGATGACTTCAGCTGCCCCATCCCCACCAAAATATATCTCTCATCAATTGAGTGCTGTTTCAAATTTCACAGAGATATGTTTTTTTGGTTACAGAATTTGACTTCATGAAAAAAATAATTTCTGGAAGAAGGTATGGAATGTGGAAGATCCCCAGCAAGTCCTTCATAGACTGTGTTGATGAATTTGTAAGATCTTTCCTGAGAACTGCTTTTGACAATCAAAGGTAGAACAAGCATTAGGACTGTGTGTGTTTGGGGAAGAGGAATTTTTGCCAAGACTAGAAATGGGCACAGAAAGAGAAGCGTGGAGGCTGTGAAGGAAACCTCACCTGACTTCATAATTTGGCCTTTGTGGTGTGGTTATTTGAAGAATAAGTCATTCATGGTGGGACAGGAAATAGGGATAGGTGAAATACTCAAGGATCCTGATCCTGTTTGTGGATTAAGTTATGTTGGAGAGTTGGGTCTTAGATAAAGTTTTGAAGAAAAAACATTATTCCCGAATTTATCTTATTTCTAGCAATCAGCTCTCCTCTTCCCCCCTATATTGGCTTTTCTCTTGCCCCTTTCAGGCTCATCTAGCTCTTAGAAGCTTTTTCTGCCCCTCATTCCCTCCCAAAATGATATATATTTTCTGTATGTTTTATGTATATTTCCTATAACATTTATCGAGGCTCTTCCATGTGTCAGCCTCTTTGCTAGGCTCTTCCATTTTATGATTTAATTTAACCCTCACAACAAACTTATGGACTATTATCATTATCCCCATTTTACAGATGAGAAAGGTTGAGAACATGAGATTAATAAATGTTTTATGAGCTGCTGCAAGCCAGGTTTGATATTTGGTTTTAAAGATATACTCATGGATAAACCTAGTTCCTATCTACCACAGCTCATGGAAGTATATGGGTGATCACAAAGACAGCAAAACATCGTGAGGAGAGTGGCAGTAGATCTAAGGACAAGCTACTATAAGACTTTCTGGCTAATCTGCATGAGGGTATAAGCTGGTAATGATTTGATATCCTATTTTTTCTGGCATTTTGGCATTTTGCTCAGGCATACTCAAGACATACAAATTCTCTGAAACATGGAATTTCTGGTACTTGATAAATTTAGTGAGTCTTACTTAGTTTCCTGACCTGGAATCAAACAGGTTTGGGTGAGGCTGCTTCCTCCCAGGTGGAGTAAGGCATATTTTGGCCAGACTTGCTCCAAATACTATCTTAGGAGCACCTTAGATGGGGTTTCCATAAAAAAGCTGTGCTGGGGACAAGGATTTGTGTGCACATAGCTTACTTTTGGAAGTGACCTGAGGGAAGAGGAAGAGTGAAGCAGGGAAGGATGGGAAGCCAATCCAAGGCGGGCTATCGAGATGTTTACCTTAATGGGAAATTCACAGCCAATCCCTCTGAGGCCCCTTTGAGAATCAATGAAGAATGAAGCACCAGAGACACAGAAGAACGGAGCATTTATCCACTGACTCCCAAGGGGGGTTACCTCCTTCATACTTCCAGGTTTGCACATGCACCAGAGCGGTTGGGAGCATTCCGGCAGACAGCCTGTGTGTGGTGGCAGGGACATCTTAGGGCAGAAAGCGGGAGAAAGTGGTGCAGTTGGTGGATTGTGTTTTGACTGCAATTGCATGCAGCCAGCTGCCACGGCAACAGCAGAAGCCAAAAAGATGGGCTGAAATGAGGCAGAAACAATGTCTGACACAGAGAGCTTAGTGATGGGATGTGAACTCAGGGCCTTGTACACATGTTCAGAGTGGACAGTAGATGACACCATGGCTATGAAAGGCAGGGGCCAGCCACATGTGATTTGTAATGTGCTAAAACGTTTAGAAAGGGCTTTTGCTCCATTTACCTCTTTCTCGTTCTGAAAGTCCATCCTTTGTCACTTTTCTTATTGTTGTGCTTTGAGTTAAAGCATCTTGCCTGAATTACAAGATAGAACATTGCCTGGAGGGACTATGGCATCAAGTCATTGACATCCAATAGTCTATTAGACTGATTGGTCTTCCTCAGCACACCTGATCATGTCATTCCCCTGGTCATGCCATTCCTCTGTTCAAAATGTTCCATGGATTCACACTGCATACACATTTCTTGGCATTTAAGTTTCTCCCCAATTTGACCCTGGGGTGCTGTTCCAGGTTTGATGTCCAATTATGTCCTTTACTTGTACTCTGAATTGTAGTCAACCAAATCAAAGACCAGGTAGGCTCCTTCTGGATAGGCTAGAAAACCCCTCCAACTGGAGAAGTTAAAGATTCATGTTTTATTCCAGATTCTACCACCAACCAGCTTGTGACTGGTTGGGCTTCAATTTTTCTGTCTGGAAGACGAGGGTAGGAGGATTAGATCAGTGAATCCCAAACCTGGCTAAATATCCCAATCACTGGGACAGATTTAGAAGAAAAAAACAGATTATAAAGTCTTACTTCTGGAGATTCTGATTTATTATGTTTATATTGGAGTAACAGAATATGTACTTTTAATATGCACAGATTTATCTGACTCAGTTGTATAGCTAGATTTGTGAACCACAGGACTAGATTTTAATATTGTTTCAAATCTATGAGACCCCAAAAATGTGAATTAGCTGTCACTGAGCTCAAGCAAGACTCTGAGAGACTGGGGCACAGTGGGATGACTTCTGTCATGAGGGAGAGTTAGAAAATGAGCAAAGTAAGCAAAACAGGGAAACAAATGTTGGTGGGTCTGGTGGGAAGAAGAGGGGTCAAGCTACAAGGCCATGAGAGTCAGCATGAGGGCACTGAGAGCCTCCTGAAGGAGAGCTGACAGGATGGAGGATGGGGGACATCAAGAATTCCAACAACTTAGCAATTTTGGAAAAATATGATCTTAACTGACAGGGTTTTCTCTTTACTGCCAAGCTCAAATTCCAAGAGATCACAGGGAGTTTCTGTTTCTCCTTGGAAGTTTCTGTTTCTCCTTGGACTAGATATCATGCAAATTCTGTGATAAACTGAAATTTAAGTGGTGTATGGAATGCCCTTCTCTGAACTTGAATAGCATTTTATTTACCTTTTCTGGATCTTATCATGTTTTTTCAGTAAAATAAGTTTGGTGTGTTCTAGCTTATCTTTTCCAGTAGATTGTCAGACCCCTGAGAGCAAGGACCCTGCTCATATATTTCATTATTTCCCACAGGAAGAGGTTAAACACAATTATTAAGAACACCAGATTTGGAGTAAGATGGACCTAGATTTCATATGGCCTTCGTAATTTAGCATCTGGTGAATTACTGCATCTCTAAAATGGGAGTGATAAAACCTAGTTCAAAGGATTTGGGAGAGAATTAAAAGGAAGTATTGTATGTGAAATGGTATTGGATTCTGGCCTGCTGGAGTCAGTACATAAGTGCTAGGGCAGGGAGAATGTTTGGTATATACAGTAAGTGCTCAATTAATGGTAAGTTATCATTTTTGCACAATACTTTGCATTTTACAGAATAGATGTTAATTGGACAAATAATGTTTCTAAAAGCCCATTCAAATATCATCAAGGGTACAAGAAAATATTCCTTTTTTTAAAAAGTTAGTTTCTAGGGTCAGACTTGCTCCAAATACTATCTTAGGAGCACCTTAGATGGGGTCCCAAGGGATCCTCTGACTTTCTACTTCTAATCAGGTCCCCAGATCCTTAAATCCAGAATAAAACTGCTCAGTCTCCTGTCACCAGATGGCACAGGTTATAGGCAAAGATGCTGTCTCCCTTCTACAAACTGGAAAACAGCCTTGGGGCAAAGCCTCCATCAGATACCACCTTCTTTAGCTCAGAACAAATTCTAAGGCACTCCAAATTCTGATCCTTCAAACAGAACAGGAGCTAAAATGGTCTGTGCTTAGTTCCTTTATCTGTGTTAGCACCACACCCATTTATCTGTCTGAACAATTGTGGATAAGAATTGGACTGAAAGGTGCATCACTGGGGCTCTAGGCTGAAGGAGGGTGAGTGACTGAGTCTCGGCTGAACTTTTCATAAGTCCCCAACCTCAGGTAGTAAAGGCTTTGGGAAAGACCACTTCCCTTTTCTGCACTGTCTGGGGTGACCACGAGGTGGAAACTCCAAGCACAGTTGGACTGGCTCCAACCTCTGAGAGGACTCCCTCCAGATATTGGCTCCAGGTTTTATAATTTTGAACAGAAGTTGGAGTTGGAAGGACACAATAATGGACCAAAATAAAGACACGGGAGACTCCTCAGCTCATCTTTGAGACCATTCTTCCCGGCAGCATCTGCCCTCACCATGGAGAAAGGTCCATCCTCCAGGGGGTGCTCCAGTGGAAGAGTCCTTAGGGGGCCATGAGAACAGACCCACAGGCATCTTGAGAGGCCTTTCTGCTGAAGTCCAAAATCTCTCTGTGTGGATCCAGTTCTCAAGAAAGGAGGGTGACTGGGAGGAGAGAGGGGTGTCTCTGTCTCTCTCTCTCTTTTCTCTCTCTCTCCCTCTCTAAGAGACTCTTTCCCTTGTTCCCACAGAATGCCTTTAATAAGAATGGGAGCTGAGAACTCCTCTGTGACAGAGTTTATCCTTGCAGGCTTAACCAACCAGCCGAGACTCCAGATCCCTCTCTTCTTCCTGTTTCTAGGTTCCTATGTGGTCACCGTGGTGGGGAACCTGGGCCTGATAACCCTGATTGGGCTGAATTCTCACCTACACACCCCAATGTACTTTTTCCTCTTTAACTTGTCCTTCATAGATTTCTGCTATTCCACTGTTATCACGCCCAAGATGCTGATGAGTTTTGTCTTGAGAAAGAACATCATCTCCTATGCAGGGTGTATGACTCAGCTCTTCTTCTTTCTTTTCTTTGTCATCTCTGAGTCCTTCATCCTGTCAGCAATGGCATATGACCGGTACGCCGCCATCTGTAACCCACTGGTGTACACGGCCACCATGTCTCTTCAGGTCTGCTTACTCCTCCTGTTGGGTGTCTATGTGATGGGGTTTGCTGGGGCCGTGGCCCACACAGCATGCATGGTGAGACTGACTTTCTGCGCCAACAATCTGGTTAACCACTACATGTGTGACATCCTTCCCCTTCTTGAGCGTTCTTGCACCAGCACCTATGTAAATGAGCTGGTAGTTTTTGTTGTTGTGGGCATCGATATTGGTGTGCCTACAGTTACCATCTTCATCTCTTATGCCCTCATCCTCTCCAGCATTCTCCGTATTCATTCTACCAAGGGCAGGTCCAAAGCCTTTAGCACCTGCAGCTCCCACATAATTGTAGTTTCTCTCTTCTTTGGGTCAGGGGCGTTTATGTACCTCAAACCATCCTCTCTTTTACCTATGAATCAGGGGAAAGTGTCCTCCTTGTTCTACACCATTGTTGTGCCCATGCTCAACCCGCTAATCTATAGCTTGAGGAATAAGGACGTCAAAGTTGCTCTGAAGAAAACATTGAGCAAAAAACCATTCTCTTGAGAAAGGGGTAATACTTAGGAAAGGGCCTTTTCCCCTTCCTTATATGATTCAGGTTCCATTGGCTACTTGGAAATTCTCTTTCTCAAAGAAGTTCATCCTTACCATTTTATGCATCCTTTAATTTAAGAAGATTCTTAAAACTATAGGGTACTCACATTTAGTGGACCATAAGGATCATTTAATCAGTTCTCTCATATTTCTGAGAATAGATACAGGTTTACGTACCTTCTCCAAAGTCACTCAGTTATTCAGCAGCACAACTGTGACTAGGATATAGGCTTTTGATTTCTTTTCTTTTTTTTTTTAAATTTAAGTTCAATTAGCCAACATATAGTACATCATTAGTTTTTGATGTAGTGTTTAATGATTCATTAGTTGTACATAACACCCAGTGCTCATAAGTAGGCTTTTGATTTCTAATACTAGTTACTTTCCACTATGGTTCACTTTCTTCCTTCATCAGCACTGGAAGATTTCATTTCAAATGTGAACTGATCTAGGATGTTAAGATCTGGTTCTTTCTACAGAAATTTCATGGAACTTTTCAAGGGCTAATTTTAAATACCACATTTTTGCAAAGAAGGTAGGAGGTATAAAACTTTGTTGAGATGGTCTTGGCTAAATGACCAAATTCTTGAAGAATTTTTCAGAGTACTTGGGGGAAGTATGCTAGGACCCAGACAGCAGCAAGCATGGTACCTCCTAAGACAGTGGTGTGGAGCTTCAGGGACTTGGACTTTAAAGGATTTGGTCATGCTGGCTGGATGACCTTATAGAAAGTGTCAAGGTTATGAAGTACAGGATTTGGGAATTTTTTTATACACAATCACTTCCTTGTTTCAAATTGTGCTTTTAAAACCTGAGTGGAGAAGTCTGAAGCTCAGGGGTCAGCTAAAAATCTGGAGAATATTTCAGAACCATAGAGGGGTCATTGTGTTACAAAGCCAGTAATTAGGTTAGTACCACACAGCAGCCAGTCAGCAGAGGAAATGACCACTGACTGTTATGGTACTGTAAGTGACAGAGACTATGTGAGGTATTCTCTGTGTGCCTCTCTAGATCAACTCTCTGTTTCTTTGTACCTTACTTCAAGTCCTGGGAGGCATACCCCAATGGATCTTGTCAATGGGCTCCCTGACCCTCCGTTTTCTTCTGGTTGGGTGAAGCCAATGGCAGCATCAGGAGAGGAAATCAGAAGACAAGTGGAGCACAATATTGTGATATTTATTTCCCTGATTTCCTTCCAGTGGGCTACAGTAACTGCTCAGCGGGGAGTCTGCTTTTCCCTCTCCCTCTGCCATTCCATTTGCCGCTCCCCCTGCTTGTGCTCTCTCTCTCTCTCTCTCAACTAAATAAATGAATAAAATCTTTAAAAAAATAGTCAGTGAAAGGAAGTCTTCCTTTACTCAATTTTCTGGTCCTTCTCTACCCTCTCCAGGGTCTGCCACTGTTGCTTGTTGGTTATATGTTTTAAGACAGTCTTTCTATGCACAGTATTTGTGTTAGCCAAGATGCAACAGTGAGTTCCTCAGGTCAGAGGGCTGAAAGCTATCAGCAGAAGTGGGGAGGCAGAAGGGACAGAGGGACAAGCAGGCAAGGAATATGATTTGTTTTGCAGAACCAGCAGTTCCTGACAAGGAAATGCCAGGCTAGGTGCTTCCTCTGATAGCCCCTTGCATAGGCCAGTCTGAGCTGGTTTGGAGCTGAGGACCCAAGCAGAAGTCCCCCAAGCTGTCCTGAAGTTACCTTTAACTCATTATAATACTAAGATCTCTTATGGGCAGAGTTTTCCATTGTATTTTGAACATATGATGTATGCAGTAGCATGTTGGCACGCCAGGCATGTGCAGTTGAACCAAAGTGCCTAAGTAATGGAATATGTATTACGTCCCTTACTGTATATGCAAGATCCCTGTCCCTGCCTCCTAATCCACTGAATAAAAGCTTCCTGTACTAACCCCACAGGAAGACAGTGCTTTGAGAGCTATCTTCCTGTCCCCTCACTTGTAACAAGTAATAAAAAGTTCTTTGCTTTCAACACTTCCTTGACTTGTGTTCAGTTCAGCGCACCCCAAGTGGTGAACCTCTGGAGTTCCGTTACACCTGCACATACGTACACAATCTTGTCCATGTTTTCAGTCTACGAGCAGCTGCTTTAAAACATATCTACCAATGAAATCTAATTTGCAAAGGAGGGAATGAAGGGTTGTTACTGGATAAATAAATGAATAAAAAAGCAGGAAAGATATATACGAAAGGTTGTGGGTAGCCAAAAAGAGGCAGAAAGAAAGACATGCTGTGAAAACAAGGGAGTGTTGGCTCTGGTTACATAAGTGTGTATCCAAGACACAGCTCACAGAATTTGTTTTTACTGATCTCTTGTTTCCAACTTGATTTTTATGATTGCATAAAATTCTAGTATATGGATGTATTATATCTCATTAACAATTTTCTACTACTGTATGTTATTTTTGTTTTCCCAAATTATAAACAATGCTTAACAGACTTATTCCATAACTCTTTGAGTTTTCCCCTAATTAGGATATATTTTTAGACAGGGAATTACTGAATGACATAAGATTATTGAATATTATTCCAAAATTCCTATTTTTTATTTTTTTTAAAGATTTTATTAATTTATTTGACAGAGAGAGACACAGCAAGAGAGGGAACACAAGCAGGGGGAGTGGGAGAGGGAGAAGCAGGCTTCCCGCTGAGCAGGGAGCCCGATGCGGGGTTCCATTCCAGGACCCTGGGATCATGACCTGAGCCGAAGGCAGATGCTTAACAACTGAGCCACCCAGGTGCCCCCCAAAATTCCTTCTTTAAAGTTTATCTCAATTTATACTCTCACTAGCAGTATAAACATACTCAGACGGCCTACTCTTGGCCAGATTCTGTACTAATAAGGGTGTCACTCATAAAAACTGAGTACCTTTAATTTTGATAGTGGTGGTGTTTGTATTACTGTCTTCTTTTGTATCTTTTATTCCTTTTTACTTCATAAACTACTTGTGGTATCTGAATGGATAAAGAAGAGAAAAGCAGGAGCAAAACTGAGAATGTTTTCTTCTGCCTTCTTTTTCTTTCTTACATATTCCCTGTAGGGGAGGGAAATAATTTTCCCTCTGTCCTTCTAGATTGTTGGCTGAGACTCCCCTGTGATAAAAGACTGATTAACAGAAGACAAACAGAACTTTAATAACATGTATACCTCCTATAAACATGGGAGATACTCAGGAAAAATGGCCCAAGCCACCACCTTAAATACCACCTCCAGCTAAAGACAAAAGAAGATATTGGGGTGGGGGGTGGGGGAGGGTTATCACTTATGGTAATCAGGCAAAGCCCAGTAAATGAAGGTATGGTTGTTATGCAGATTTAAGTTGCTACTTTCTCCATTGATAACAGTTTCTAGAGATTTAGTCATCCCCCTCTTCTTGGTACAGAGGGGGAGACACCCTTACAAATGGAGATTTCCCTTATAAATATACATTTCCCTCACAAAGAGGCAACCACTGCCCAGTTTCCAGAGTTTCTTCTATGTCTGTTTTCTTAAAAATAATCAGATTAAGATAATCCTTATGCCAAAGAGACATATTTTGGAGTAGCAAATTCTGCTCTACTTCATCCCTTTGTTTCTTAAATGGCTTTTTCTTGGCTTCATCATAACTCTGGTTATCTTTTTGATCCAGGGAAAGGAAGATACTCTGGAGCTTTCCCTTTGTGATAATCTATTGTGAGGTGTCTTTCTGGAGTATCTTTCTCCCACCTCTCTTCTCTCTCAATGCTCCTGCTCTTCGTTCTCATAGTACACTGCTCTTAACCCGTTAAGTGCTGGTCAAAATGTAGGGCCACTGCTCATTTACTTTTCTGTATACACTTACACTATACATCAGACTGTAAGTTTTGTGTGAGAAGGGTCCCTGGTGTCCATTTTGATATATCCTCCACATTTTGTGGCTGTAGCAGAATCAGACTCTACATTAGATTTGTAAATCCCAACTGTCCACTCCTTTTTATGGTCAAGTATAGTGCTGTATAAAATGGTTGACTTAAGCAAACTCCAGATCACTATTTGATCGAACACTGGCTCTGAAAGCAATTTTATAAAATACCAATAATTGCGCATTCATTCTGTACTACTCTCCATTTTCACTCATATCTCAGAGACAACATACCAAAGAAAAAATTGTACAATGAAAAACATGAATCATTCATGTATGAAGCTCCCATTTCCCCCCAAATAGCAGACTAAGCCTAAAAGATTGTGTTCAAAAAGCTAATTTAGAAAAAAGTCACCAAGACCATAGCCTGATTCTTCCTTGTTGATTTTGCAGGGCACAGTACCGCTTTCCTTTTTCTTTACTGTCACAAATGAATATATTCTATATCCTGTCAGACTTACTTCTGGAGACATTTGACAATACAGTTTTCGGAATTTTGCAAGCTCCTAGTAGTTTTATTGAGGAAAATTACTACTTTTCCCTTTGTAATTAAAGTTGTGGAGAGATACTTTGAAACTATGAAATGTCTTGTTCATTTTTTCACACACCAGTTTCAGCATCCATTGATAATTCTTGCCTGAAACAATATTACTCTGATGGTTGAAAAGTGGAGATTTTTTTTTTTTTTTTAAAGATTTTATTTATTTATTTGAGAGAGAGAGAATGAGAGATAGAGAGCACATGAGAGGGAAAAAAGTGGAGATTTTCTAACTCCATGAACGCTTCATTATTGTTAGTTGGCACTTTGTCAGGAAGAACCTTTCTTTCTGTATTTATTTATTCATAAACTCATTCATCTGTTTATTCATTCACTCATTCATCTGTTTATTCATTCATATTATTGTGGACTCAAGCATTCCAATTTTATCTAATGGGTTACAATTCATTATTGTCATCGCTTATTTTGATGCTCAGTTGTCCCTTATTTATTCAGTGGGAGCCTCTTCATACTAGTTCCTATGTTCTTTTAATAATTCTCTATTAATAGATTTTGGGTACTTGGTTGCTTTACAGCAACAAAACAATATGTTTCAGGCTGATTTTGTACCTTCCCTGCCCCAGCATTGGTTTTATTTAGAGATAAATGGTGTTTAAACCAAAATATGAATGGAAGGTGGAATGACCTGTACTTAGGTAATTCTGCAAGTAGGTATTTAATGAGAGAATATTCATGTTTATAAGATATTCATGTATATGTTTTTCCCTTGAGGATACCTGTGTGTACAAGTGGTAGACCTGCCTGGTCTCTGTGAATGGGCCAATGCTCTGTGTCCCAAAGTCCATGAGCCCTGAGTGTCATTGGTGGTCCCCTTCTCACCACTTTTTACCAACTTGCATGACAGCATCCTCAGGTTCCCAGCAGTGATTGGTGAGACCCCATGAAAGGAAGAAGTGGGGCCTGGAGTGAGAGGGGGAAAAAAGTCCTGAGACTCTGTCCACACAATTTGGTTTTGATGCCATTCAGTCTAGCTTCCTTAAAGACAGGACTCCTTGTCCCATTTGCTTCCTTCCTTCACATTGTATCTTGCTTGCAGTGACTACCCTTCCCCTTTCATCCTAACTTTCCAAACTTGCATGACTTGAGAATGAAGGTGGACAAGAGTTTCACTCAAGAGACTCATGTTCTTCAAACCCCAATAATGATATTATGGAAACTTTATGTCCTTTGGACTTTACAAACATTTAATCTTCTCTACCAGTTAAGGAACTTGCTAAGATTGTACAGATAGTAAGTGGTGGAGTAAAGAATTGAATTTAGACTGTCTGATTCTAGAGCCCATACTCTTAACACTTGCTGCCTTCCAGAGGCTCAGTCTGTGTGTATAAGAAAAAGCACATATATTCGTCTTGTGTAATGTCCAAGTTCTTGCTGCCTTTGAGCTGGGTAAGTTCATACATTCACTTTCATTTAGAAAAATCTGCCAAAAAGATATGACAAGAGAAAGACCCTAAAGATTTTTTCTCCTTATTTGTTGCATTGAACTAATAGGGTCAGTTATATAAGTAAGTGTGGGACCTGCTGAACTCCTGTAATATGAATTGTGCAGTAATATATTTGGAAAATATTTATTTGAGGTTATATTCTAAACCTCAACCTGGTGATCTAACACATGCAGAGAATTTAATGCATGGCAGATATAGAAAGTGCTAAATAAATGTTGAACGAATCCCTAGTGAGACCTTAAAATATTAAATTATGCAGTGTCAGAGGGAGAGGAAGAGAGAGTTCCAAGCAGACTCTATGCTGAGCACAGAGCCCCATGTGGGGCTTGATCTCATGACTCTGAGATCATGAACGGAGCTGAAATCAAGAGTCGATTGCCTAACCAACTGAGCCACCCAGGTGCCCCTGCAATGTTTTGTTGTTAATTTAATTTTAAAAATAATTTTTCTTAAATTTGCAAAAGTAATGCTCAAGTACTATAGGAGTATTTAAGGTAGAGATAAGCAAAAGATTAAAAAAAAATCCATGATTCTACTACCTAGAGAAAACTAGTCTTAAGATTTTAGTGTATATTCTTTCAGAATATTTTTGTGTGTGTGTAGCTGTGATGACTTAGACCATTTTGCAAAAACTATATATATACACACACACATACTATATAAATATACATATATATACTCTCTTTATATATTCTATATACTCTGCTGGTAACCTTATACTATATAAATATATATTTATATGTATATATACATACATAGAGACAGATGTGATCATGTTAAGTACAACTTTGTGACTATTTTTCAGTCTGTAACATATTGTAAACAGCTTTTCATGTGATTAAATTTTCATCAAAATCATTATTTTCAATGACTATATTCATTGTATTTAAAGTTAAAACTCGGTGGAAAGATGCAAAATGTTTCTGTTTGCTGCACAGAAAGACTTTGTTTCCTTCTTCCAAAGAGTTTTTTAACAGTGATATGTTCATCTGATGATCCTAAATTCCTTTTCTAAATTCTAAGAGTAGCTTTGTCTTTGATTTATTCTTAGTGTCAATTCTGCATATTCCTCCCACTACCTTAGTTCAGTTTTCCTGGTCTCTATCCTTCTCCTTCATCTTTTATCAAAAGTCCAACTCTAGACATTCTAACCTCATTTATGCTTTATACTTCTCTTTCCCTAGGAAAGTAGTCTCTACATCCCAGGCAGGTAAATAAAGAAGCAACCCTCTCTCTTCCCCTTTACCATCCCCATTCTAACCCAAAGGAAAGGGATAGTTTATAGGATTGATGAGAAATTGGGAGAATGAACTTATGTGGCTCAGTGTGGCTGAGCCTATGGCCCTTAGCCCCATTTCTGGTTAGGACAGGCACATTCTCAGGATTCCTATTCATCTCTTCCATCTGTAAACCTTCTCCTTCATAAGTATAAGAGAATACCAACTGTTGTCCGGCTTGGTTTAGACCTATATTCACTAATTTAGTCTGTGATGCGCCATAGGGAATTATAAGGTCCTACTGTACATCCAAGCTGGGTCTTTCAACTTTATCAGCAATAAAGCTGGATTTTTTTTTTTTCTGACTTCTGTGTCTAATTTCTCAATTGATTCTGGAGCCAGAAGTGGAAGAAAGATATTATTTATTATCACCACTAACCCTTTCCAACTATCTCCCATCCCTCCCTGCTACGTATACAATAATTCAAGTCTCAGTATCATTTGCCATTCCCCAAATTTGCAGTGCTTTTTTCCCTCTAATGGCCTTTTAATTTCTTTTTGTGATTCCTTTTGCTCAGAATGTCCTCCTGATTTTCTCTGCTGGTAACCTTCTACTTATACTCAAGCCTAATAGCAATGCATTTCTAAAACCATATCATAAAACAGATTGTATATTTCCATAGTAACAATGTAATAATTGGAGAACGCTTCTGAATAAAGATCTAGCACAAAATAACCTGTTAAGAAAACCAAAGATGTACTTTCTAGAATACCCTATAATGATTTTTTTTAGGGGAAAATCATTTCCCAAGTTTTAAAAAGTGTGCAGAAAGCTATTCCATGTATTGATTTCATATGAAATTATCAAAAGCAATAAAGTGAATATAGAGTCCATGAAAAACAGAACCCTATCATAACACTGCCCAATTTAAACAAATACTAGCTATTTAACCATTAATAAAAATAATCATTGTGTCATAAGCTTCCTTAGATGTTAAATATAATCCCTTTTTTAAATTATTATTTTTTGCTATGGCCCATATTGCATTAAAAAAGCTGGCCAGATAATTCATTGAATACTTTTCTTTTTAGCCAGCAAAGAAGTTTATTATTCATTCTACTAAACAGTGTAATGAAGCTTATTAAAAAAGAGGAGTCATTGAAGAATTGAAAGTTTTAAAAACTTCGTGTAGGAGTATGAAGAATAATCTGTGGAACTGGAAATGTTTATTCACTTATCCTCAAACCATATCCAAACATTTCCATGAAAGGGGAAAAATCATTCAAAATAGAGCAAAACTTTGAGGGAGTCTGTTAGATCCCTCTGAGAAGGTGATTTTGGTAGATGTGTCTGCAGTCATCCTGGGGATAAGAGAAATTTGTACCATAGCCTGAATGATCTCCCTGTCTCCACTCCCTGTCTACAGCTCCCTGAATGTCCAGTCCCTATTATACCAGCCACGGTTATTGACTGCAAACAGCAGAAGCTGATTCTGGTTAATTTTGGCAAAAGATGGAATTAATTGGCAAGAAATTGGGGGTAATTAACAGACTCTTAGAGCAGGCTGGGGAACCAGATTTTGGAGCCAGGCAGGATCTAGGGGGAAGCCATGTGGTGGAATCACAGCCAAGTTATACCACAGAACCATCTGGTTAGGCTGCATCGGTTGCTTCTGTTGGCACCACCAATACCCAACACGTTATCAATTGGGAGTTCTACTGTCTTTGTCTTTGCCAAAATGAAATGTAAGTTGTTCCTGTTTCTTTGTGTCACTTGTCCCAGACTTAGAGTCCTGCATGGAAACATCTCACTGGCTGAGTTGTCTTACGTTCTTTGGGGAAGTTTCACAGAAGGAGGCTGAGTCTGGTTCCAAACAAGGCTCACATGAGGCAGATTCCCAAAATAAAAGGAGTACTAATGCTGGACAGTGAATATTTCTAGTTAGTTATGTACAATTTTTGTTTATTCTAGGTATCTAGGTATATATCTAGATTATATATTGGAAAGGGCAGGAATTGTGTCTGTTTTGATTGTTGCTTTATTCTTAGAGCAAAACACAGGCCCTAGAATGTGGCAAATGCTTTCTCTATATCTACTGGACCTTCTCTATTTCTACATTTCTTAAGTTATATCTTTAATTCATAGTTTTTTTCCTATGGCTGATGCTAACTTCTGGATAATTTCTTTAGATCTACCCTGCAGTTGACCTATTATCTCTTCACCTGCGTCTGAAAGGCTGTCTAACACATTCACAGAGTTCCTCATTTCAACTATCATGTTTTCATTCCTAAAAGCTCTATTTGATTCTTTTAAAAATCTGCCCTGTCAATTTTGATGTGGCCTTCATTACACTTTCAATTGCTCTTTTTCTTTTTGAACACATTAAATAAATTATTTTGTATTCTGTCCCTGATAAGCCTAATAATTTTGCATATCTGGTCCTGTAGCTTGTGGTTTATCATTAATGATGATTTTCATTCCTGGTGGCTTATTTTGTGTTTGGTTAGTGCTTTTCATTAAGAGTTCATGATTCCCAGATAGTTATCTGGGGGAAATTCTTTGATATCTGGAGCTAACTAGTATTTTCCAGAGAGGATATTTTTTTTTTTTTGGTTATATTTGTAATACGATTTTTTTTTTTTTTTTTGCTTGAAATGCAGAGGTTGTTAAAGTTTTCAGGGGATATTTTAGCTCTTCTCTTCCCAGAGCCAACTTAGACACATATCTTTGCTTTCTTCCTATGTGGGTTTTTTTTTTTTTTAATTTCTCTAATTTAGCCATGGACGATGTTTCCTTTTGGAGATCCAGTATTACAAATGAATAATGGTTCCAAGCTCCCAGGCTTCTAAGGTTTAGTCATGAAAGGATTTATCCTAGGATATATCTCTTATGTTCTGCATAGGCAACTCAAGTAAAACCCAACTCTGGGCCATAGGGAATCTACTAGTTCCCCAAGGGTAAACTCCAGGTCCAGTGCTGTGTACCCCTCTGAATTATTACTTTATCTTTTATCTTTTGCTCTCACAGGAATTCACTTGGTTTCTGCCACATCAAACATTAACAGATAAATGATTTTTATATTTTACCCAGAATTCTTAGTTTTGTTCTATCAGGGGAGATTTGTCTGGGTATAAAGTTTGCAAGAGTGCTGGAAATAGCTGGCCTTAATACTTATTGGATGATAAATAAATGAGTAAGTTGATTTCTACTCTAATGAACAGAGGTAATTCTTAGTCTTTCATTGCTGGGCCATTGCCACACATCTGCTAAACTGTTATTCAAGAGGGGGAAATACAGTGGATATGAAATTATGTGTACTAAAAAGAAATATCTATTTTCTTCATAAAAATAAACCAGAAATATCTAATATGGAAACAAAAAGAAATTTTCTGAGGAGTAAGAGGGAACTGGACTAAGTAATTCAAACCTGTACTAAAAATTCCCTGGGCCATTTCCCTTAAGTATTTTCCCCTGAGGTCTATCAACTAACATACAGGTCCTAGAGGGCTTCTGCACCCCCTTAATATTGGGTAAATGACCATAAACTTGCTGTCCTGTAGTATATCTTGAGACAAGGCCGGAGGGTTCCAATATAACTGTCCTGAAGGCTAGAGGATGACAAAAGAGAAGAGTGGAAAGGGGGGAATGGGGACAGTGAGAGAGATAGAGAGGGAAGGAGGGAGGTAAAAGCTGTACCGTTTTAGGGCTGAACATTCGAAGTCACAAAGCATCCCTTCTGCCATGCTCTTTTGGTTGGAGAAATCCTAAGTCCTTGCCTAGATGCAAGGGTAGGGAACATAGATCCCATCTCTTTATTTGAGGAGTGTCAGTCCTATTGTACCAAGAACATGTGGGATGCGAGATGTGTGTGTGTGTGTGTGTGTGTGTGTGCGCGCGTGCACGCGTGCGCGTGCACGCACACATGTGCATGCAGAGGTATGGCCATCTTTGGAAAAAACAAAACAATCTTCCATACACATGTGCATTGTATAGTTGTTATAAATAAAAAATTACATCAGAAAACATCCAACATAATGGCATAATGCAAGGCACTCTATAGTTGCTCCATATGCATTAATTCTTTTACCACTTGATTTTCTCCCTTTATATGAGAAATAAAGGGAGTTTTATTCTAAGAGACACAAGATGAATGAAAAATAAAAATGATGGTTTTTTTGGGTTGTTTTTTTTTTTTTTGCATGTGCTACCATACTGAGTTTTTAGGACAATAAATTCCTATTTTATAACTTAGGGAATTATGGCTCAAAGATTCTTAGTAATTTTAGTGTTGAAATAGTTTGTCAGGATGATTTATTAAAATATTGTTTTTGTTCTCAATTTGTTTTAAGTTAACATTTAAGTGTAACATAAGGATATCGCGTGATAAATTTTTACAAATTGAACACATCCATGTAATCAGCACCCCATCAGAAACGGAACATTGTCAACAACCCTGAAGCATCCTTCATATCCCTTTCCAGTCACTAGCCTCTGACAGACCAAGTATGAATAACTGCTATCTGACTTCTAACATCACAGATTAGTTTCCTTATTTTTGAAATTCATATAAATGGAATCATAAAGTATGTACTCTTTTGTGCTTGGCTTCTTTTGCTTCACAATAGGTTTGTGATCTTTATGCTATTAACTTTCATGGCTATATGGAATTCTATTTTATTAATATCAATTTATTATCCAGTCTATAGTTGATTGACATATGGGTTGTTTTCAGTTCTTGGTTATTATGTATAATGGTGCTATGAAACTTCTTGTCTTTATTTATTTTTTTAAAGATTTTATTTATTTGACAGAGAGAGACACAGTGAGAGAGGGAATACAAGCAGGGGGAGTGGGAGAGGGAGAAGCAGGCTTCCCACTGAGCAGGGAGCCTGATGAGGGGCTTGATCGCAGGACCCTGGGATCGTGACCTGAGCCAAAGGCAGACGCTTAACGACTGAGCCACCCAGGCGCCCCCACTTCTTGTGTTTAGATAGCATGTGTACTTATTTTTATTGGGTATGCACCTAGGAGTAGAATTGACATATGTAAATGTCCAAATTTGTTAAATATTACTAATCAATTTATTGTACCATAAACAATGATATTCAACAATGTTGTACCATTATACCAATGGTTACAATGTAAAATTGTACCAATGTTTAATCCTTGTACTGGGGCACCTGGGTGGCTCAGTTGGTTAAACCGCTGCCTTCGGCTCAGGTCATGATCCCGGGGTCCTGGGATCGAGCCCCACATCGGGCTCCCTGCTCATGCAGGAAGCCTGCTTCTCCGTCTGCCTGCCGCTCCCCCTGCTTATGCTCTCTCCCTCTCTCTCTCGCTATCTCTCTCTGTGTGTCAAATAAATAAATAAATAATAAAAAAATCTTTAATCCTTGTACCTACATAATTCTTCTCTCTATTCCCATTCCACCTATGTTAGGCAGGTAGCTAGGGTTTGTATTTCTTTGCTTTAGAGTTTTGGGCTAGGTATAAATCAGAAACAGCTTGCAGCAAGTGCCCTTCCCATTTTTGAAAATAAATCTACTGAAGATATAATACTGGTTGGTTAGGAGGAGTAGGTTCAGTTAAGGAGAACTTTGAGGGCAAGGAGGGTAAAAGACAGAGAGATACTCCCTCAGTCAGAATGGGGATGGAGGTCAGTGGGTCTAGGAGAAGTAGGGACCAGAGGACCTGATAGCTGCTTATGCTCTTTTTAGTAGGGTGACCATATAATTTCTTATCCAAATCCAGACACTTTTGAGAGTGAGTGTACTATTAATAATTATACAGGGATAATAGATGTAAATCAAAACTATTCCAGGAAAACTGGGATTATTTTAGGCAGCTTCAGTTAACTTACAAATGCAGTTGCTTACATGCCTTTGAATGTTTCTTAAAATATTCATGTAGCAGATCATATGGAGAGCAGCTTTATCATCCGGAGAATGACAGGATTAAAACATTTAGGTACATCTCCTGTTAATCTCAGCCTGCATACATCCATAGAGTAACTTTATACAGGTGTATGTGTGTGCTTCCTTGCATATGTGTTGTTATATTTTAATCTCCTTATATATAGCAAAGGCATGTCTGTGGCCCTTAATAGAGCTGAGGGTAGGTGGTGTTTGTGGTGGTGTCTCCACTGTTCTGAGCAGCTCAGGCTGTTAGAAACATTTTGTCTGAGGTGCTCTCTGTAGTATCTACATAGCAAAACTCCCTTGGAATATTTGGAAATGGTGGCTAAAATAAATTTTAGGCCATTTTCCTTTAAAGTCAAGCTTAAGTGCCAAGAGTTAATGGAGAAGAAAAATAATCCCCCACACTCAGCAGCAAATGGCATGAAATCCCTGGAGTAATAGGGAAGTTTGAGTAGAACACCCAAGTCCCAAGATGCTAGGTAATCCAGACTATAAACAAAGATGGTGCAATTCCTTCCTTATAGAAACAAGTCTCTGAGAAATTCCCAGGGGAAACTGTGTCTAAGCAGACCCCTGAGATCATCAAGTAGCATAAACTTCTCTGTGATATGCCAGCTGGAATTCTGGTAAAAATGAGAGTTGTTTTTTTTTTTTTTTTTTCTCCTGAAGTTGGTGTAGACCATCTGGGAAAATCCACAAACAGAAATCTTAGTCTATTCCCAGAGCACCTTGGTGACTGGGGTCTGTAAAAGGTCTGATTCTCAGCACTGAGGGAATCAGAAGAGTTAAACACTAGAGGCTGCCTGCTTTATGTATGAACACTATTTTCTCCTTTGGGCTAATGGAAAAACAAGATTGCATAAGGTCCAGCACTGAGTGGGGACAGGAAGAAGGAAGGTAAATGTCTGAATCCCATCTTCCCTGATGGCCTTCTTTTAAACCCACAACCAAGACATCTAGAATATATTGATCCCTTCCCTGCTCTCAACACTGACTTTAATGTGAGATGGCGTGAGGGGCTTAGAGGAAGAAGGTAGGGTGTGTAGAGACAGTAGGGGACACTCTTGGCTTTCTCTCCAGAGTGGGAAAGGGAGGCAGAGAATGGGTGGAGACAATGGGGGACGTGAGAGCTCCTTTCTCTCAGAGCCTAAGGCTGTGGGCTCAGGTTGTATTCCTGGCTCTTGGGGTGTCCTTCTGATAGTTCTTGGACAATCAATGCAGGTATTTCACCTCCTCACCTCTCAAGAGGGACAGAATTCTTGTGCCCAAGAACACACTCTAGCCCAGGGGAGCTGAGATATAGTCACAGGAACATTGTCAACAACTTGACTAGGGGAGGGGGCATAGATGAGAAAAGAGAGTGAAAAGGTAGGACATCCATGCACTGGCTCATATTCTAGAGCCTTCTTCCATCAGTCATGCTTGTGCCTATTATCAATCTATGTATTTTATCACTTGTTTCTACAGAGAGCTCCCTGGAAGAGAACGCCTCTGAGAAACAACTCTTCAGTGACTGAGCTTATCCTAGTGGCATTATCAGAACAACCAGAACTCCAGCTACGCCTCTTCCTCCTGTTCTTAGGGATCTATGTGTTTACTGTGGTGGGCAACTTGGGCTTGATCACCTTATCTGGGCTGAATCCTAGCCTTCACACTTTTTCCTCTTCAACTTGTCTTTTATAGATCTCTGTTATGCCTGTGTGTTTACCCCCAAAATGCTGAATGATTTTGTGTCAGAAAATGTAATCTCTTATGTGGGATGCATGACTCAACTATTTTTCTTTTGTTTCTTTGTCAATTCTGAATGCTATGTGTTGGTATCAATGGCCTATGATCGCTATGTGGCTATCTGCAACTCTCTGATGTACACGGTCACCATGTCCCCTCAGGTCTGTTCTCTGTTGATGTTTGGTTCATACGTGATAGGGTTTGCTGGAGCCATAGCCCACACTGGAAGCATGCTGAGACTGACCTTCTGTAATTCCAACATCATCCACCATTATCTGTATGAAGTTCTCCCTCTCTTGCAGCTCTCCTGCACCAGCACCCATGTCAATGAGCTGGTATTTTTTATTGTTGTGGGAGTTGTCATTTCAATATCTAGTATCAGCATCTTCATCTCTTATGCCTTGATTCTCTCTAATATCTTCCATGTTCCTTCTGTTGAGGGCAGGTCCAAAGCCTTTAGCACATGCGGCTCCCACATAATTGCTGTTGCTTTGTTTTTTGGATCAGGGGCATATACCTATTTAACAACCTCTTTTCCTGGATCTATGGACCAGAATAAATTTGCCTCAGTCTTTTATACCAACGTGGTTCCCATGCTTAACCCTTTGATCTACAGGTTGAGGAATAAGGATGTGAAATTCGCCCTGGGTAAAACCCTGAGAAGAGTGCTCTTCTGATGGTTCTGTTGGTATCACTTAATTACTGGTAAGCATCATACTTAAGTATCTTTTTATTTACAGGTGCAGAACTTTCCATCTTTTTTCTCAAGTAGGGGCTTCTCTCCACTTTACAAATTGGAAGTCTCTTGCTTATACTCTTCTTGAGGATTATACCATTTTGCACTACTTAAATTGGTCCATTGCATGCAATTTAACATCTATTAAGTGTCCACTGTTTATGAGACTCTACACTATGCCCAAGAGATGAGTAATATGAGGCTCCAGGCCTTCTGTCCTTTCCTTGGTAGGCTAAATGGGTTTGTCCAAGCAACATTTCTGGCTGGGAAAGGGAGCAAGTAGCGCTAAAGAGGGTCCAAGAAAGTGAATTTGTTTTCTTCAGTTATGGAAACAGCTTTACCGAAGACCAAATGTAGATACCTTGGTGCCATAAGTAAGATAGTCTCCCAGCTTCTTGAGAGAGATCATAAATCATCTCATATCCATACATGTACACACAAGAGAAGGCCTTGCACAAGAGTTCTTTACACGGTTTGAAATGTAAAGATAAATCAAAACGAAAATCTTTCATTTCCAAGTTTCAGAACTCTTAGGGCTTGGAATGTAACCATGGCGTAGGCGGTTTTGTAATTGGGCCAATTTCTTGGGCTCTGTATGCTAAGGCTGAAAGCAAGAACAAAGGAGAAATTCCATGGATTTATGTGATTATGTCAATTGCTACCTCTATCCTGCCCTGGAGATACTGTGTACATTATGGGGCATTTAGGAAAATTCTTTTATTCTTTAAAGTAGGTTTAGATTTTATTGTCTCTAAGAATATGTGTATGTAGGTGTGTATGTGTGTGTGTGTATTACAGTTAAGTATTAGAGAATCAGGAAGAAAGAGGAGTCATATTACACTTTTTACTTGCAGGGAAACTTGGAAGTGATCCAGATTTTGAGTGCGGGAGTCCACTCTGTACTACTCTGCTGAAGATTGTGCTATACTATATCTAATAGTTCAGATTTCAAGGAATACACCCTCATAAACTGCCCTGAGTGTAGGCAGGAAGGTGAATCTCAGGCCAAACCAACCCATGTGCAGAGATGGGAGGATGGAGACACAGTGTGGCCAGAATAATGGGGCTGAGTAAGGGCTAGAACTTGGAGTGTCTTTGAGAAGACTCTCTGTGAAGAATATTTGGTACTTTTCTTCAGGATATGGGAAGAGTCATATAAAGTACTGAGTTGATGTACTTTGCTTTGCTTATATTCCTCACTCTTCCATAAAATCAGATAGTTGTACAATGTGTGTTGGTATGAGAAACAAGGCAGCAAAGAGCAGTTAGTTCTTCACATATACCTCTCCGCTGACACTCATGTGGAAGCAGCAGCGTCATACTGAGAAGAAAGGTAGCTCAAGTGTTCCACATCTTGGCCAGAAGAAAGACATACTGAGATGGAGCTGAGAGCAGAATAAAGAAGCACTGCAGTATGGAACTAACTAAAGAGGAGACATAAGACAAATCTATTTTCTTCAAATATGCTAAAGAGAGGAGATCTTAAACAAGGTGGAAAAATCCGATAGATACTTGGATTATACCTAGATTATGATAATCATATGTAACATTTACTGAGTATAAACCATATGTTTGGGTACTTCTGAGGCCTTACATACATTAAAGTCATTGGAATTGTATTAATGCCATACTGAACAACTGCTTGTCGGTCCTTTGGGCTTAGCTAACTTCTACCCTCTAGAGGACTGTCTGTGTCTGTGTATGTGGGGATCTTGGCGATATTAGGAAAGAATCAAGAATAGGGCAAGATAACAGAAGTATACTATGATACAAAGAAAAAATTACCATTTTGAGTAGGAACAAGGAATAAATCAGAACCATAAGGATATGAATGAAAAGGAATAATTATGAAAAAAATGCACAAAATCCCCCAAATATCCTTCCTTACACTCATTACATACTGGCATTGGGGTGAGTAAAGGTGAAAACATAAGTTTGACTTATTGAGACATGGGCTTGGATCTTTCGGAAAGCAGTCCCTTTGAAGATGTGAAATGAAAAACCTCAGAAGTACTTTTCCTGGTTCTTGCAATAGCCAGATAAGAGACATTTATTGCTCCTACAGGAAAGATGACATTTTGTAAATTCCAAAGACCTTCACTCTTCTCACAAACAAGGATAAATCATCTTTTGGTCCTTTTAGGTCAGTGTTGAGGAACTGCTGGTTCTCAGTGGTCAACAACCAGGAACACGTTTGGGAGCGTCTGCTTTACAGTAACTGAGAGACCTTATTTAATACTCTGTGTCAGATGTCCTCAAGTGAATCCCTCTGCCACAGTAGCAAAATGCTGCCACCCGATCACATCATGACATTTTGATTTTCAGCAAAAGAAGTTTTCCCCTTTAAGAAGCACTGTTAAAATTGGGATTCCTCTCGGTCCAGTCCTTGGTCCACTTGGTCCACTTCTCTTCTTGGTTCTTCCTGAGGCATCTCTCCAGCTTCTCTGGCCAAGAACTATTTACTTTATAGTGACTCTTAAATCCCTAACTCTGGTTTTGATCTATGATTATAATCTTTAATCTGTTTTAAATTAGAAATATAAAACTATTATCAATGTTGATGTCCAAATAGAATTATGTAATGATTAGGTGGCAAAATAGTTTTGGAGTATAAAAAAGAATAAGCTGTTTTGATATCTACACGTTCTCTACAGTCTAAACAGGTGGGGGAGCACAGAGATAAGTGATAGACACCAAGTAGCAGGAGTGAGAGTCCAAGGAGTACCTCTGGGTAGAGCTTGGGAGGGATAGGTCAGGTGTTTCTCTATATTCTGTGGAGCAGATGGGAGGATATCTGTGACTATGGTTCATTTCTGGCCCTCAGCCCATGTATTAGATAGAAAAACATATTACCTCTCTTCCCTCACACTTCCATAAATGAAATCAGTCATTTACAAAATTGCTTCAGCTGCTAATAACATGAGTCTGACTGCAGTGGCTTAAACTCATAAGGATTTGTTTTTCTCTAACATAAAAGGCATCTAGAATAGTAGGCAGTCCAAGGATGATATGGCAGTGTGAGTCAGCAAGGACTCAGACTCTCTCTTCTCTTCTCAGTAGTGACTTCATTCTCACGGATGCATCATGGGTTCCATATGGCTATTAGAGCTTCCGTGTCCACATTCCGAGCAGCAAGAAGATACAAGGACAAAGAAAGGCAGAGGATGCTTTACCTACTCAATGAGTGATCTCCACTGACATCACCCCCTACTTACAAGGGAGACAGCGCAACTTAGCATTTAACTTAAGGACATTGCCATCCTGGAAAAACATTAGGATTTTGTTACTAATTAAGAAGGAGGAAATGGCTGGGCACCTGGGTGGCTCAGTTGGTTAAGTGACTGCCTTCGGCTCAGGTCATGATCCTGGAGTCCCGGGATCGAGTCCCGCATCGGGCTCCCGGCTCGGCAGAGAGTCTGCTTCGCCCTCTGACCCTCCCCCCTCTCATGTGCTCTCTCTCTCTCTCTTTCTCTCTCTCAAATAAATAAATAAAATATTAAAAAAAAAAAAGAAGGAGGAAATGGCTATTGGTTGGCAATTAGCAACCTCTACCAAAGAACAGAATTGGTTCCACTTGCCAGGAGGGAACAGTTAAGAACTGAGCACTTTCCACCCCTATTTTTGCTTTCTTACTTGCTGTACTCTATGAGAGGAAGATCGATTAATCTGACAGATAAGATGGGAAAAGAGACAAGTTGGGCATGGATGGAACTGGACCCAGTCTCTTCATTACTGACCTGTTGGTATTGAATTAAGACAAAATCTTGACAAGGACAAGCCAGAGCTGTGCTATTTCATTTCCAAGTCCTCCTCCTATATCTTATTGGGTGAAGTTAGAGTCCAAGTTCTGGGAGGGAGGTTTGAGTCCTGACATATTTCCCCAATTAGCTTTGCTATTAATAAAGTTTGCAGTATTTTGATCCTCTTTTGGCTCCTTGTACTTCCTCACTAGTTAGATCTCAGAGGGAAGGAAGAATGAGTGATTACTATTGCTAAATCTCCCACATGATGGTTATCTTTGCATAAAGGACTTCTGGGAACCAAAGCTCTCATTTTTGTATGCTTCAAGATGCTCCCCCTTGATCTGTAGTGGGTTACTGGAAACTGTAGGGGAGGAACAAAATCCCCTCTATCCATCTTAGATTCCTTGACTTGGGCCCTAAAAATTAGAGAGAAAAAAAGAACAGACTAAAAAGAAAAACAGAAGTGTGTGTATTAACATGTGCATCCTACATTCATACAGGAGTTCTCAGTGATGGGTGGTTAGAACTTGGGCTTAAATAGTATCTTAAAAAAAAGAATAATAAATTTGTAGGTAAGTGACAAGAAAAAAGAAAAGGGCTTTGAGCTCTAGGGGTGGCAAACTGTGGAAAAATATGGGGGAAAACTAATGGATGGTAAGGACTAGTTAGTAAGGTTTGTTATGTAATTCTGTTGGTGAGGTCTCTGTGCTGAGAAGTGTCGAGAGTTGTCTCCAGTGATTAACTTCTGTCCTTCCTGGTAGGGAGAGAAGGGGAAACACCTTTACAAATTTATGTCTTGCTTTTAGGTAAATAGAGGAAAGGCAGAGAGTTTTTCTTGTATCTACTTTTTCTTAAAATTGCCTTCAGCTCAAAATAATCCTTATGCCAAGAGTGTTATATTTGGGAGTGGCATATTCTGCTACCCTTCAAAATCATACCAAGAACAAAGTTCCTAAGAATATACAAAATGCAACCCAAATAGGGCCATGGATAGAGGGACTCACTGAAAGCTAAGAGGGACATTTGACAAGAAAAATTAGGCTAAAGAATCCATAATATCACAGAGCAGTGAGAAGATTTGCTTATCTTATAAAATTTGCCCAACCATTTATGAGTTCAACATATATGCACTAAATTCTTACTAAGCTACAGGTGAAGAGTTCAAGATTTCACTTTATGGGATCATTAGGCCTTGAAACTGCCTCGTGTTTCCTTTAACATGCACAACCATGTGCCGTAATAGATAAATAAACTGAAGTGGTATTAATTGATACAGCTTTCTGAAATTGAGAATCTTAAATTAGAACATTTGCCTAATTAGAACAATTTGATATCTCCTTGGAGGTAAGACAAGAGTATCTACAAGCTGACAAACAAAATGAAAAAGTATATTGAAGAGTGTAAAGTAAACACTACAAAATAATTTATTATTGACTAAAACTGGATGGCAGAAAAGGACAGGGGACAGGAAGTGGAAATGTGTTAGTTGTATCATTAATCATCGTAGGGATAAAGAGTTTTATATAAAGTTGTAATTATAAAAGCATGCATCAGAATTTCACACACATAAAGAGGAAGGAAAGCAAACCATCTAGTGAATGACTAAAATAATATAAATATAAAATATGAAGTCATAACATATTATGACAGATTTAAGGCAAATATATATTATATAAATAAATGTAAATGTCCTAACCTCTCTATTAATAGAAAAAGACTTGGGCTGAATCAATAAGCAAAATACAACTCCATGTTGCATATAAATCAAGTGATTCAAAAAGGTTAAAAATAAAATGGTGGCCAAGTGAATGCAAATGAATAAACAAATAAACAATATAGATATCAATTAGAATGGAAATCAGGCCAGGAATGCTAAGTAGGAACACTTTATAATGTTATAAAGTACAGTTAACAATGTTTGTGTAAGAGTTGTGACTTTCCATGAACCAAATAGTAAAACATCAGGAACTGTAAGAAAAAAATATATTGGTGGAAGGAAACTTTAAATTGCTTTCTCAATTTATGGCAAAACAAGTTTATAGAAAAAGAAAAAGATAGAAAATCCTATGTCTAAATAAGATAATCAGTTAGATAAATCTAATTGATATATGTCATTTCCATGCTATAAGTAAATTTAATATATATGTGTATATGTACGTGTGTGTGTGTGTGTGTGCGCAGTTCTGTGTCCTAGAAATTAGAAATACAACTTATTGTGAAAAGGACAAGACAGTCACATAAACTGAATAGATATTAGGTCATAAAAGCAAACCTCAATAAATTTCATGTATTGGAAATAGTACCAAAAATATTTTCTGATCACTGTGCAATAAAACTAAAACTTAAATGTATAACTGGAACACAAAATCCTCTATTACCTGGTTATTACAAACTCTATTTAAAGCTACCTGTAGGTTAAAGAAAACACACAAAATTGCAAATGATCCAGGGGTTCCTGGTGGTTCATTTGGTTAAGTGCCTGACTCTTGGTTTTGGCTCAGGTCATGATCTTGTGGTTGTAGGATCGAGCCCTACATTGGGCTCTGTGCTCAGTGTGGAGTCTGCTTCAGATTCTCTCTCCCTCTCCCTCTCCCTCTCATTATCTCTTGCTCAAATAAATAAATAAATAAAATCTTTAAAAAAATTGCAAACTCTTTAGGAGAGGAATATGAAAAGGAACATTTTACAACTTATGGAATGTGTACAGCTAAAGCAGAAAAATGGCTCACAACCTTAAATACTGTATCAATAAACAGAACAATGAAAATAAATGAATTAAGCATTTAATATGTCAGGAATATAAGCACAATAAATTAAATAAAAATAGAGGGTAGGAATTAATAAAGTTAAAATCAGAAATTATTGAATTGGAAAACACAATAGCAGAAGGAATACATAAATTCAATAGTGGGTTCTTTGCAAAACTGATACAATAGATCAACTTTTATCTATTCTGATTCAGAAAAAAAGGGAGGGAGAACAAATACAAAAATGAAGAAAGAAGGGGGAAGCAGAAATAGAGGAAATAAAAAACTCCCAAATAAACTACTTTGTTTCAGCTCTATTCAAATGAATTAAGAAGCCTGGATGAAATAGACCATTTCTGAGGAAAATATAATTTAATAAAACATGCTGAAACTTTTTTTTTAAGATTTTATTTATTCATTTGTGAGAGAGACAGAGAGAGAACAAGCCGGGGGAGAGGCAGAGGGAGAGGGAGAAGCAGATTCCCTGCTGAGCAAGGAGCCCGATGCAGGACTCGATCCCAGGACCCCAGGATCATGACCCGAGCCAAAGGCAGACGCTTAACCATCTGAGCCACCCAGGCGCCCAAAACATGCTGAAACATATAGAAAATACACAGTTCAATTCCATAGGACAAATACAGAAAGTTGTCAAAGAGTTACAAAAATTCCCACACCCAAATGGTTTCACAGAAGAATTTAGCCTAAGACAAATAGTTCCTATACTATTTAAACTGATCCAAAGACTAGAAAAAGAAGAAAGTTTCTAAAATTATTTTTATGAGATGAGCATAACATTGATGCCAAAATCTGGCAAGACTGCATACAAAATAGGAAACTACAGACCAATCTTACTTATGAAAATCAATTAAAAAAATCCTAAATAACTCTAGAAACTACAGAACACTTATGAAAGAAATCGAGGAAGACACGAAGAGATGGAAAAATATTCCATGCTCGTGGATTGGAAGAATAAACATTGTTAAAATGTCTATGCTGCCCAGAGCAATCTACACTTTCAGTGCAATCCCTATCAAAATACTGTTGACATTTTTCACAGAGCTGGAATAAATAATCTTAAAATTTGTATGGAATCAGAAAAGATCCTGAATCACCAGGGGAATGTTGAAAAAGAAAACCAAAGCTGGGGCATCACGATGACTGACTTCAAGCTATGTTACAAAGCTGTGATCATCAAGACAGCATGGTATTGGCACAAAAACAGACACATAGATAAATGGAACAGAATAGAGAGCCCAGAGATGGTCTTCAACTCTATGGTCAACTAATCGTCAACAAATCAGGAAAGAATATCTAATGGAAAAAAGACAGTCTCTTCAATAAATGGTGCTGGCAAAATTGTACAGCCATAGGCAGAAGAATGAAACTGGACCATTTTCTTACACCATACACAAAGATAAACTCAAAATGAATGAAAGACCTCAAATGTGAAACGGGAATCCATCAAAATCCTAGAGGAGAACATAGGCTCAATAACCTCTTTGACATCGGCCACAGCAACCTCTTTCAAGACACGTCTCTAAAGGCAAGGGAAACAAAAGCAAAAAATGAACTTTTGGGACTTCATCAAGATAAAAAGCTTCTGCACAGCAAAGGAAACAGTCAACAAAAGTAAGAGGCAACCCATGGAATGGGAGAAGATATTTGCAAATGACATTACAGATAAAGTACTGGTATTCAAGATCTATAAAGAACTGGGGCACCTGGGTGGCTCCGTCATCAAGTGTCTGCCTTTGGCTCAGGTCATGATCCCAGGGTCCTGGGATTGAGCCCTGCATCGGGCTCCCTGCTCGGCGGGAAGCCTGCTTCTCTCTCCCACTGCCCCCACTTGTGTTCTCTCTTGCTGTGTCTCTCTCTGTCAAATAAATAAAATCTTTAAAAAAAAAAAAGATCTATAAAGAACTTATCAAACTCAACAACCAAAGAACAAATAATCCAGTCAAAAAAATGGGCAGAAGACATGAACAGACACTTTTCCAAAGAAGACATACAAATGGCCAACAGACACATGAAAAAATGTTCAACATCACTAGCCATCAGGGAAACACAAATCAAAAGCACAGTGAGATACCACCTTACACTAGTTAGAATGGCTAAAATTAAGACAGGAAACAACAAATGGTGAGGATGTGGAGAAAGGGGAACCCTCTTACACCGTTGGTGGGCATGCAAGCCGGCACAGCCACTCTGGAAAACAGTATGGAGGTTCCTCAAGAAGTTAAAAATATAACTACCCTATGACCCAGCAATTGCACTACCAGGTATTTACCCCAAAGATACAGATGTAGTGAAAAGAAGGGGCACTTACACCCCAATGTTCATAGCAGCAATGTCCACAATAGCCAAACTGTGGAGGGAGCCGAGATGCGCTTCAACAGATGAACGGATAAAGAAGATGTGGTCCATATATACAATGGAATATTACTCAGCCATCAGAAAGGATGGATACCTACCATTTGCATTGACATGGATGGAACCGGAGGGGATTACGCTAAGTGAAATAAGTCAATCAGAGAGAGACAATTATCATACGGTTTCACTCATATGTGGAACATAAGGAATAGCACGGAGTACTATAGGGGAAGAGAGGGAAAACTTAATGGGACATAATCAGAGAGGGAGACAAACCATGAGAGACTCTGGACTCCGGGAAACAAACTGAGGGTTACAGAAGGGAAGGGGGTGGGGGGATGGGGTAACCAGGTGATGGGTATTAAGGAGGGCACGTGTGGTGATGAGCACTGGGTGTTATACGCAACTAATGAATCATTGAACACTACATCAAAAACTAATGATGTACTATATGTTGGCTAACTGAACAAAACAAAAAAAAAGTGATTTAAGGAACATAAGAAAAAAAAATCCTAAATAAAATTTTAGATATTTCAGCTGCAGAAAAAAACAGTGACTCATCATTAACTCATCTAAGTAGGATTTAGTCCATGGCTGCATGGATGGTTCAACATCAGGAAATCTAATATAATTTATTTATTAATAGAGTGAGAAGAAAATCATATGATCATCTCCACAATGGATATTTGTTAAAATTTATCATACAATCTTGATTAAATTCATCTTATAAAATAGGACTTGATGGAGCCAATTTGAAGTTTGGATCTCTTTCTCTCTCTCAAGCTAGAACTAAAACCCTATTGGCTCTATTTCATTATTTTTATTTCTAGCAATGTATGATGCTCATCAAACTGCCTGCCCTCTTTGGATAAAATTCGCAGACACATTATATTTCTCAAATTTCTTTCCTGGCCCTTAGTAACTCATGCCATATTAGGTAAAATGTAACATTTTTGCTGTCTTATTCATTTTTATTTACACTCCTTTTATTTTCTAGCTATCCAAGTTTTGGACAAAAATTCTGGGCCCCGTAATTGTAAGACCAAAAAACACAACATATTGTCCTTAGCTAAGAACCAAAGGGCTGTCTGCAGCATGAAATTTCTTTGTTTTCTTGACTATGCAAATATAGCTCCCTAGCAAATATAAAGATCTTTTATTCCTCTTTGAAAAAAGAAAGATGTGGCAGAGGGACTTCCTAGGAGTGAATTGAATACCCTTCCATGGAACTCCCATCTGTCTTCAGCCTCTCAGAAGGTAGAAATAATGTGTATTCTCTTGACTACCATCTTTTACAGAGGAATAAACTATTTCAGAGTTAAAGAATCTGTTGAAGGTCACCAGAATGTGGCAGATCCTATTTTTTTAAATTGAGGTTTAATTGACATACAACATATATTTTTTTTAGGTATACAAAATGATTCAATATTTGCATATATTGTGAAATGACCATAATAAGTCTCATTAACATCTGTGACCATATATAGTTACAGAATTTTTTTCTTATAATGAGAACTTTTAAGATGAACTCTCTCAGGAACTTTCAAATATGCAATACAGTATTATTAATTATAGTCATCATATTGTACATTATATCCTAATGGCTTATTTATTTTGTAAATGGAAGTTTGTACCTTTTGACTCCCTTTACCCATTTTACCTACCACCCACTCTTGCCTCTGGCAACCACCAATATGTTCTCTGTATCTGAGCTTTTTTTTTTTAGATATCACATATAAGTGTGATCATATGGTATTTGTCTTTCTCTGTCTGACTTATTTCATTTAACATAATGCCCTCAGGATCTATCCATGTTGTCATAAATGGCAAGATTTCATTCTTTACAGCTGAATAATATTCCATTTTATAAATATTCCATTTTACAAATTATATATGTGTGTATATACATATATATATATAATTTGTTGTGTACATATACATACATTACATTTTCTTCATTCATCTGTCGATGGACACTTAGATTGTTTCCATGTCTTTGCTATTGTAAATAATGCTGCAAAGAATATTGGGGTGCATATATATTTTTAAGTAAGTGTTTTTGTTTTCTTTGGATAAATACCTGGAGGTGAAATTGCTGGATCATATGGTAGTTCTATTTTTAGTTTTTTGAGGAACCTCCATACTGTTTTCCATAACAGCTGCACCAATTTACAGTTGCACCAGCAGTGAATGAGGGTTCCCTTTTCTCCACATCCTTGCCAGCAATTGTTAGCTCTTGTTTTTTGATAATAGCCATTCTAACAGGTGTGAGGTGATAATCTCACCATGGTTCCAATTTGTATTTCCCTCAATATTAGTGATGATGAACATTTTTACATTTACCTGTTGGCCTTCTGTATATCTTCTTTGGAAAATGTTTATCAGATCCTCTGCCCCCTTTACAGTCTGATTTTTTTGTTGTTGCTGTTACTGAATTGTTTGAGTTCTCTATATATTTTGGATATTGACCCTTTATCAGATATATGATTTGCAAATATTTTCTTCTATTCAGTAGGCTGCACTTTCATTTTGTTGACCGTTTCCTTTGATGTGCAGAAGCTTTTAAGTTGATGTAGTCCCACTTACACATTTTTGCTTTTGTTGCCTTTTCTTTTAAAGTCAACCCCAAAAAAATCATCACCAAGACTGATGTCAAGGAATTTATTGCCTATGTTTTCTTCTAGGAGTTTATGGTTTCAAGCCTTTCACACATTTTGAATTAATTTTTGTGTGTGATATGACAGTGGTCCAGCTGAATTCTTTTGCATGTTGCTGTCCAGTTTCCCTAACACCATTTGTTGAAGAGACTTCTTTGTTGTAAATTAGTTAAGCATATATGTGTGGGCTTATTTCTGGGCTCTCTATTCTGTTCCACTGATCTGTGTCTGCTTTTAATCTAATACCATACTGTTTCAATTACTATAACTTTATAACATCATTTAAATTCACAGAGCATGATGCCTCTGGCATATTCATCTTTCTCAAGATTGCTTTGGCTATTTGGGATCTTTTGTGGTTACATACAAATTTTAGAATTCTTTGTTCTGGTTCTGTGAAAAATGCCATTTGAATTTCAACAGGGAATGCCTTAAATCTTTAGATAGTTTTGGTAGTAAAATGAACATTTTAACTATATTAATTCTTCCGATCCATAGCATGGAATATCTTTCTATTTATTTGTGCCTTCTTCAGTTTCTTTCATCAATGTCTTCTAGTTTTCAGCGTACGGGTCTTTTACCTCCTGGTTGAATTTATTTCTAGGTCTTTTATTCTTTGTGATGCCATAGTAAATGGCATTGTTTTCTTAATTTCTCTTTCTGATAGTTTGTTATTAGTATATGGAAACACAACCAATTTCTGTATATTGATTATGTATCCTACACATTTACCTAATTCATTTACTAATTCTTATGGTTTTTTGGTGGAGTGTTTAGGGTTTTCCATATATAGTATTAAAAAAATTTTTTTTATTCTTTTTAGAGAGCATGTGCAAGCAGGGAGTGAGGGGCAGAGGGAGAGAGAGAGAATCTTAAGCAGGCTCCATGCTCAGTGTGGAGTCCAAGGCAGGGCTCGATCTCATGACCCTGATATCATGACTTGAGCTGAAATCAAGAGTTGAACACTTAACTGACTGAGCCACCCAGGCACCCCCATATATAGTATTATGTCATCTGCAAATAGTGACAGTTTTACTTCTTCCTTTCCAATCTGAATGCCTTTTATTTCTTTTTCTTGCTTCATTGATCTGGCTAGGACTTCCAATTCTATGTTGAATAAAAGTGGTAAGTGTGGGTACCCTTGTCTTCTCCCTGATCTTAGAGAAAAAGCTTTCAGCTTTTTACCATTGAGTATGGTGTGAGCTGTGGGTTTGTCATTTATGCCCTTTATTGTTGAGATAAACTCGCTCTATACCTACTGAAAGTTTTAATCTTAAATGGATGTTGTATTTTGTCAAATGCTTTTTCTGCATCCAAGAAGATAATCATGATTTTTGGCAGATCCTATTTTTAAACCCCACTTTATCTGGCTCTAACTCCACTTTTTTTTTTTTTCACTAATACACATTGCTTTCTAGGAAGGAATGGAAAAAATTGGAATATGAAATACAGAAATAAGAGAGAAGAGAAAGTGACAATCTGGAGAAATGACTGCAAATTAACATGGAAGAGAGGGTAGACACAGCAGTGGTATCCTATAAGTGAGTGAGATACAGTCTGCATTGGTTTAGATTCCAAAATGGTCTTGCATATACCCTTAAAAAAATTGTGTCCAGAACCAGATGAAGAAAGCAGCTACAGTGGAACATTTAACCTTGGCTTGTTTTCAACAACTCTCACAAGATAGGGGGACAGATCAACCTCATTCTGGGAATATGTCAGAATCTTCAGGGACATTGTATTTGGTTAAAAAAATTTATTGTCATATGATTTTGTATATTGGAAGTAAAATGAGTACAAATAATTTTGTAATGCAATCTAATGATATAAAATATTCTGGTGTGATTACACAAAAGATAGAATTTATCTTCTTGACACCATTTATTCCAGAGAATAGCAAACAAGGCTATTTCTTCAAGGTGTATCCTCAGGATTTATAAAATTTAAATTTTCATCAAATGGTTTTAAGATGGTTAAAACACTGTTTTATAGGAATAAATTTGGATCATATGTTATATTGGTAAGCATTTAAAACGAGAGAATAACACTAATTTTTATCCATAGCATTTTCTACAAACATTTATTATGTAAGTGTTAATTCATCAACTCTTTCATTTGTTCAACAACTAGTTTTTGTACTCCCATTATATTCTAGGTATTGGGGATAGAGCAATAAACAAAATAAAGACAAAAATACTTGGAGCTAACATTCTATTGGAAAATTCTGTTTATATTTGTGTGTATTATTTATAGTGATTGCCATGTCTTATCCATTCTTTCCTCATCACACAACATAGTAAGTGCCCAGTAAGTTTTGCAAATTGAATATATTCAACCTGTTTAAATTTTTCCCTAAAGAACATCTTTTTAAAAAGTTTATGTATACAGACCTGTACCTCTGAAACAAATACATTGTATGTTAAAAAAAAAAAAAAAAAGAAGATAGTAGGAAGGAAAAAATGAAGGGGGGGAAATCAGAGGGGGAGATGAACCATGAGAGACTATGGACTCTGAGAAACAAATGGAGGGTTCTAGAGGGTAGGGGTGGGGGGATGGGTTAGCCAGGTGATGGGTATTAAAGAGGGCACGTACTGCATGGAGCACTGGGTGTTATACGCAAACAATGAATCATGGAACACTACATCAAAAACTAATGATGTAATGTATGGTGATTAACATAACATAATAAAATAAAAATAAATAAATAAATTTTAAAAAGAAGCTATTGGGTCTTTCATACTGAATATAATGTCAGCCATACATTTTTCAGAGATGCCCTGAATCAAATGAGGATGGTCCCTTGCTGAGAATTTGTATCATGAAAGGGTATTGAATTTTTCAAATGCTTTTTCTCTCTTTTAAAAATGTTATATGGTTTTTCTCCTTTTTCCTATTAATATGGTGAATTACATTTTTGCTGTCCAGATGTTAAATCTGATTTCTTACCTGTATAAAATTTTAAACTCATTATTAAAACACATAAACTTTTTTTAAATTTTATTTTATTATGTTATGTCCAGAGTCTCTGAAACAAATAATACATTATATGTTTAAAAAAACAACAAAAAAGAAGATAGCAGGAAGGCAAAAAAGAAGGGTGGGAAATCGGAGGGGGAGACGAACCATGAGAGACGATGGACTCTGGGAAACAAACCGAAGGTTACAGAAGGGAGGGGGCTGGGGGATGGGGCAACTGGGTGATGGGTATTAAGGAGGGCACATGTTGTGATGAGCACTGGGTGTTAACACACAACAAATGAATCAATGAACAGTACATCAAAAACTAATGATGTATTATATGCTGGCTAATTGAACATAATAAAACATTTTATACATGGAGTTATATAAAATTCATGACTATACATTTAGGGGCCAAAAAAATGTAAAATATAAATTTTAAGCATTTTTTTTCCTTGTTTAAACAACATCACTGAGTCACCAGCACAACCTGGTGGCTGTTTGGCTGAACTGCCTGGTTTAGTGTTTAAAATTTCTCTTGTGAATTAGGCCTCCACTCTTGTATTGATCTGGGCTTTTTTTTTTTTAATTTACTTATTTTTGTATTTAAAAATCACATAAGAATTTTATAACTATCATGATTAAAATTTACACAATTTTTTATTAAACAAATGTAGGTATTTCAAAATACTGCATGTACTGGTCGTCTAATAACAATGGGACTGGAAGATTTGTCCCTCCTCAAAGTAATTCCTAAGGGTAAGAAGAGGGTCATGCACTTTTTCGTTATAATCCTGTTCCCCACAGGAACTTAGTATTTTGTGAATTAAAAGCAAATTTTGTTTCACTCATTTGTAACATTTTAAAAAATTTGTGGGCTTTCCAGGTGATTGATGCCCATTTAACAGAGTCCGGGAAAAATATTTTTGTCAGATCCCTGATACCTATAATCCCAAGTGCTGGAGATGGTTCTTCCTTCAAGTGACCACAGCTAGAAATATCCGAGAAGAAGCTGAATGATTACCAGAAATGTCTTCAAATCTATTTCACCATGGATAGGGATGGTTGCACTAGAAGACCTCTAATTCTAAGACTTAAAAAACTATTAATGATACATTAAAATACATAATTTTCAACTGCTTGTACTTCCACTAACTAATGTAGGAATTCAACTCTTGTGAAATCTCCTCAAGAATTTCTGGGAGTCTCCAGAAGGATCTTGCTGTGCTCAGGAACCAGACATCCCACTGGCAGCACACTACTTTCTCCTGCCATCTCCCTCTCCCCTAGAGGCTATATTGCTCTTTTTGTTCTTCTCTGAGGAAAACAGACACTTGGGCCCCCGAGTTTCTGTCACATTTGTCTGTTGCCCCTCTCACCAGAGCTCAGAGAATAGTCCATGGGAGTACAGACATTCCTGAGGCTCCGTTACCAGCTCCTGACACAGAATTCTACTTCCTTCATCCCTCATTTCCCACTTCCCACACACATCTGCTGCTCTGGATGGTGGCCACTTCCATTGCTTTTTTTCTTTTTCACATATCACTGTAAGCAACATTTAAATGAGCATCTATGATGTACTGGGCCCTGCATTTGGCATTGGGGATACAGCACTGAACTCGGCAGATATGGTCCCAGTTCTCATGGAGCATCCATCCCAACAAATAAATATGGACACAAAACAAGGTTATCTCACCATTAATTGTTATGTTGGGTGGCACTATTGGTGGGGGAAATTCATTCAGATAGGAACAGAATGAACATAGGATGCCCCATAACCATATATATTAAGGATACATCAAAGTTTAAGAAAGCTGTTCTAGTATGCAAAACATTGATAGCACTGAAAATGTTCATTTCAAATTAAAGATATATAATAAAATCAACATAAATGAGTGATATCTTAAGATTTCAGTTTTAAGGAGAATATAATTTTAGAAATTCCTTTAAATGTTTTAACTTCTCTGTTTCAGAGATAAAAGTCTATATTCTTTATCTTTTAAAAAATGAAACTTCTAATTTTAACTGTAGATTCACATGAAGTTATAAGAACAATGCAGAGAGATCCCATGTATCTTTTATTCAGCTTCACCCAATGGTAACATTTTAAGACTATAGTATAATATCACAGCCAGGATATTGACAGTGACATAATCCATTGGTTTTATTCAGATTTTCCCAGTTTGAACTTTACTCATTTGTGTGTGTGTGTGTTTAGTTCTATACAATTTCATCACATGTATAGGCTTGTGCATTCACTTACCACAGTCAAGATACAGAACAGTTTCACCACAAAGACCTCTTATGTTGTTCTTTTATAATCACATCCATCTCCCTCCTTAAACTTCATTCCCATCTTTAGACCCTGACAACCACTAATCTGCTCTCCATCATTAAAAGTCTCTCATTTAATTGATATTATATAAATGGAATAATACAGTCCATAACATTTTGAGACTGGCTTTTCACTCAGTACAATTTCCTTGAAATTCATCTAGGTTGTTGCATGTATCTATAGTTCATTCCTTTTTTTTTTTTTAAAGATTTTATTTATTTATTTGAGAACGAGAGAGAGTGAGTATGAGCGGGGGGTGGAGGGGCAGAGGGAGAGGAAAAAGCAGGCTCTCCACTGAGCACAGGTCTCTGAGATCACGACTTGAGCCCAAGGCAGATGCTTAACCGACTGAGCCACCCAGGTGCCCCAGTTCATTCCTTCTTTACTGATGAACAGTATTCCATGATGTGGACAGACAGACACAGTTTAATTGTTTCCCTATTGGAGGATAGCTGAGTTGTGTCCAATTTTGGGTTATTACAAATACAGCTGTTAAGAACATTTGTGTATAGTTTTTGGGTGAAAATAAATTTTCCTTGCTCTGAGATACATGCTCAAGAGTGCAACTGCTGGATAACTGAAAACAATAACAAACTTTCCTAGAGTGATTACAACATTTTCTATTCCCACCAGCAATTTATGAGTGATTCAGTTTTCCTATATCATTGCCAGCATATGGTGTTGTCACTATTTTTCATTTTAGCCATTCTGAGAGATTTGTAGTGTTATTTCATTGTGGTTTTAATTGTTTCCCTTTAATGACATTGAATACTTTTTCATGTGTTTATTTGCCACCCGCATGCCCTCTTTAGTAAAATGTTTGTTCACGTCTTTTTTTTAACTTTCTTTTTTTATTTTCTTTAACTGTTGAGTTTTGAGAGTTATTTATATATTCTTGATACTAGTTCTCTGTCACATATATGCTTGCAAATATTTTCCCCTTCTGTAGCTTCTGTTTTTATCCTCTTAATAGGGTCTAAGAACTAAAACATTTAATTTTGGTGAGGTTAAATTCATAAATTTATAAGTTTTTCATTTATGGATTGTGCATTTGGTGTCAAGTCTCAAATATCTATGTTTAGCTGTAGATCCTGGAAATTTTCTCAAAATCTGTGTTCTTTCAACCAACTATGTATGCAAGCTTCACATTGCTGAGATTTTGTCTTGACCTCCAACTTTGTCTATCCTACTTAGGAAAGAAAGTTTCAGAAACAGAGGCTAGAAGATCAAAATTTTCTTTCAGGAAGGTATCCTTGGTGATCTTAGCTAAGAGTTTTATTCTTCCTCTTCAATGATTATGAAGATACTCTGGGAGTCAGGGTACATCCCACCACAAACTCCATAGGGCAAACATCCATTATCATTGCTTTCAAAATGAAATCAATCATCTGGTGGTTTTCTTTTGCTGATTATAATTGTAATCTTGATGATATTTGAGAAAGATTGGGTAATACAAAAAATTTCCCTCCATTGAAAAGGAACAGTATTAAATCAAAACTACAATGAGATATCACCTTACACTAGTCAGAATGGCTAAAATTAACAACATAGGAAACGAGATGTTGGAGAGGATGCAGAGGAAGAGGAACACTCTTACACTGTTGGTGGGAATGCAAACTGGTGCAGCCACTCTGGAAAGCAGTATGGAGGTTCCTCAGAAAGTTGAAAATAGAACTTTCCTATTACTCAGCAATTGCACTACTAGGTATTTACCCAAAGGATACAAAAATACTGATTCCAAGGGGCACATGCACCCTGATGTTTATAGCAGCATTATCAACAATAACCAAATTATGAAAAGAGCCCAGATGTCCATTGACTGACGAATGGATAAAGAGGTGGTATTTATACACACACACACACACACACACACACACACACACACACACACATTACTCAGCCATCAAAAAGAATGAAATCTTGCCATTTGCAATGACGTGGATAGAGCTAGAGAGTATGATGCTAAATGAAATAAGTCAGTCAGAGACAGACAAATACCACATGATTTTACTTATACATGGAATTTAAGAAACAAAACAGATGAACATGGAGGGGGGGAAAGAGAGGCAAACCAGGAAACAGACTCTTAACTATAGAGAACAAACTGAGGGTTACTGGAGGGAAGGTGGGCAGGGGATGGGCTAAATGGATGATGGGGATTAAGGAGGGCACTTATTGTTTTTTTAAATAAAGATTTTATTTATTTGACAGATAAAGACAGCATCACCCAGAAGTCAATGCCAGAACTAGACATCACCCAGAACTAGTATCAACTGCCACACTTTAGACATCACCCAGAAGTCAACACTATTAACGTTTTGCTGTATTTCTTTACAGTTCTAATTTGTAATTGCCATGTACTCTTTCACTGCGTGCTTGTGCTCCTCCTGGAATGTATCATGTTCTATAACCTTGGCCCCTTTCCTCACATTATTCTTCTAGAATACACTCGCCCTGTCATGTTCCCACCTGACTTCTCATCAGGCAATGCACACTTCTCCCTTTGTTCAGTTAACTCATTTCCTTCCTGTATTTTCTGTTTGAACATTACTTTCTCTGTTAAGTCTTCCGGCCTCTTAAACCAATCTTATATGCCTGGGCACCATTGTACCTCTATCCTCACTGTGAGTATAAAACTGCTTGTCAGACTCTACTATAGACTTTAAGCTCTTACAAGACAAGGGACAAATTATTCATCACTGTATCAAGATTGCAGGAATGCTTCTGATATGTAGGCAGCAGGTTTCTAACCTTGGAGATACACAGAAGAGAGAGGAGTATAGAGCTGAGAGACAATGAACATTATCTGTTCATCACAAGAGCTGAGAGACAACGAACATTATCTGTTCATCACAAGACATGCTGTCTTGTGGATTAATTCTCTTTTGTCTTACTTTCAATCCTAAAGAAATGTTGTGGGTTCTAGAGTCCACAGTAAGTGAAAGTAATATTAGGTTGAATTTAGCCAGGCACCAAAGTGCCATGATATCACCAAATATCCTGAAAATGTGGTTTGAATGTAGCCTAAACTAGACAATCCAGGTAAACTAAGTCCTTTTGATTCTGTCTTCCCTATAGTTTTTAATAGAAGCAGAATTTGTATGTAACTTACTTCTAATAGCTTTAGTGGCAAAAAACCAAACTTGTAGCCAATGAGGTTGATGTTACATGAAAGAGGACTCCTTATTGGTAAAGCCAATAATGACATCGCTTTCCTGGTGTGGTATCTGATACCTAGCATTCTAGTAGCCTAAGATTTAGGGCAAGGCAACTGCCAGTCCTAATGAGGAAACTGAAATGCCATCCGTTTTTACCATAGTTCAAGCCAAGCCTGAGGACTATGCAAAATAGCAGAGATGCCTTACTCTGTTTCTGCGGCCACCCTGAGACAAAATTTTATCTACCACGATGAATTTTTATGTTATAAAAATTCCACAGCCACACATTAGTTGCATACACAACTAATTTGTTTACTTGATTTTATTAGCTTCCACTGAGATGGGCATAGGTTGCATTTTGGAGATAGGTTTTTAATTTCACCTATATAATAAATAGCACAATCCAACCCTATTTCATTTTAGTTTCTGAAGGTAAAATTGCATGTTTTTCTTCATGCATGATACACAGAACATGTATCATGTTCTGTCACCTTGGCCCCTTTCCTCACATTGTAGCCCAACCAAACAGTTCCTTTTTTGTTTCAAAGGAAATCCAAGTTCTTCAGGAGAAACAAGGTATTTTGCAAATGGGGAGTGCAGATTACCGAAAACATCAGCCAATTTGAAAAATACTTGTGTTATAACAGAAAGAATGGCATTTCTTTTTATTGTATCAAACCAGACTCTTTTCAGTCTTGAAGAGTTATAGCCATGCATTTAAAGAAAGTTAATTATCTGGGAAAAAAATGACAGTATTTATTAACATAAACTTTTAATCTGGCTTAGAGAAAAATTCTAACAAGTTCACAAATTTAATTTCATAAATATTTATTTTGCCAGATTCTAGACTAACCATGCATAGGAGAAAGGACAAAGACTAGGTGGTCAAATTCTATTTGATTAGACAGAGATGTCAACAAAATTATGACAGTCTGATATATATAGGTTTATCTATATATGTTTTATATATATATATATATATATATATATATATATATATCTTATCTCCAATGCTTTTATAAAAGAAGTCAGATTAAATTAATTTAAGTTAATTAGGTTCATTTCTCTCAGTTCCTAACAGGTATTAACATATGCCATACTTTTAAGCTAATACTTGCAATCCCTTCGACTAAGCATAAATATCTCAGAGATACTACTGAGGCTTTGTTGAGCTTACCACAGTCCCTCATACTGCACATAAGGGAGTGTCCTTCTTTGGCCCCACTGAGAATCATTAAGGAAAGTAAATTAGCGTTGTATCTCTGTATTCACATAAAACAAAAAATTTGTTAGAGCTCAATTTTTGATAATTTGTATTATGAAAAGACTACATTTTTTCTTTTTTCCAAATGTAAAATATAATTAGTTGTCTCCTTTTGAAAGTATTCACAGAGATTCAGTCATGCCTCATCAGTATTATACTATGTAATTGTAAAATTCATATTAAATATTTCTGGACCCATAAGCATTTCTCTAGTTTGATGTTAAAACCTTTATGGACCATTCTTCCACTTACAAAGACTTTCAGCTAAGGGTGTCATTCCTACCCTCACTTTCAGGCAGATTCTAAAATAATTCTCCAGATTTTTATCTCCCTTCTCTTATACCTCCTTCCCCTCTCCCCTTTAATTCTGCCCTGAGAAGCAAAATGATAATATGGAAAGAATACAGGGCTTGTTTTTAGATAGATTAGGTACAAATCTGGGCTCTCCTCTGAACTAATTGTGTGACCTTGAACTGAATTTCTGCATCTCAGTTTCTCTATCTCTAAAACAGGACATTAAGACTTGCATTATGATAACACTTGAAAGGAGACAACGCTTGTTAAGAACTCCATAATTGTTACTTCTGTCTCCTCCAAAGAGAAAGTTACAAATGGAAACCATGAAGCCCTCCATGACAAGAGTCTGCTCATTCTTGTTTATATGTCTTGAACAGAACAAGTGAGCTTGGTTAGATACCAGCCCTTTATCTGATATGTCATTTGCAAATATCTTCTCCCATTCTGTAGGTTGCCTTTCAGTTTTGTTGACTATTTCCTTCGCTGTGCAGAAGCTTTTTATCTTGATGAAGTTCCAATAGTTCATTTTTGCCTTTGTTTCCCTTGACTTTGGCAATGTGTCTTGCAAGAAGTTGCTGCGGCCGAGGTCGAAGAGGTTACTGTCCATGTTCTCCTCTAGGATTTTGATGGAATCTTATTTCACATTTAGGTTTTCATCCATTTTGAGTTTATCTTTGTATATGATGTAAGAGAATGATCCAGGTTCATTCTTCTGCATGTGGCTGTCAAGAAGTTAAAGATAGAGCTACTCTACAATGCAGCAATTGCACTACTGGGTATTTACCACAAAGATACAGATGGGGCACCTGCACCCCAATGTTCATAGCAGCAATGTCCCCAATAGCCAAACTGTGGAAGGAGCATAGATGTCCCTCAACAGACGAATGGATAAAGAAGATATGGTTCATATACACAATGGAATATTACTCAGCCACCAAAAAGGATGAAAATCTACCATTTACATTGATGTGGATGGAACTGGAGGGTATTATGCTAAGTGAAATAGGTCAATCAGAGAAAGACAATTATCATATGGTTTCACTCAAATGTGGAACATAAGGAACAGCACAGAGGGTCGCAGGGGAAGGGAGGGAACATTGAATGGGAAGAAATCAGAGAGGGAGACAAACCACGAGAGACTCTGGACTCTGGGAAATAAACTGAGGGTTGTGGAAAGGGAGGTGGGTGGGGGATGGGGTTACTGGGTGATGGACATTAAGGAGGGCACGTGATGTGATGAGCACTGGGTGTTATACACAACTAATGAATTGTTGAACACTATATCAAAAACTAATGATGTACTATATGTTGGCTATTTGAATTTAAATAAAAAAAATAAGCAGGAATTGGGCTGAATCTCTGGAGCATGCTGTTAGGAATAAAGCTCAGTTCAGTATGGGGCTGAGAATAACCATGAGATTTAATAATGTTTGCATGCCTAATTGATAGGCTTACAGAGAAATAAGTATTTAAAGCAAAAACCTTGCTCTGAAGAAAATTATGGGGACATGCACACACACACACACACACACACACACACACACACCATATACACACCCCAACAACCCAGCAACATTGGTTCTGCTTAATTTGCAATTCTCTTCAGGGTTTTTTTCAGAGCACACTTGACATCCTTGTTCCTTAGACTATAGATGAGAGGGTTCAACATGGGTACTACATTGGTGTAAAATACTGAGAAGAACTTCCCCTGGCCCATAGAACCAGCAGGAGAGGTCTTGAGATGTGTGAACAACCCAGATCCATAGAATAGGCCAACAGTTACTATGTGGGAGCCACAGGTGCTGAAGGCTTTGGACCAACCCTGAGCTGATGAGACGTGGAGGACACTGGACAGGATCAAAGCATAAGAAATGAAAATAATGAAGCTGGATATTATGCCAACTGTGCCTACAATAACAGAAGTCACCAGCTCACTGGCATAGGTGCTGCTGCAGGAGAGCTGGAGGAGGGGGAAGATGTCACACATGTAATGGCTGATGATGTTGGAATCACAAAAGGACAATCTGACCATGTCCCCTGTGTGGACCATGGCACCAGCAAACCCCATCACATAAGAACCAAACATCAGCAGAGAACAGACCTGAGAGGACATAGTGACTGTGTACAGCAGGGGTTTACAGATGGCCACATAGCGATCATAGGCCATGGCTGTCAACACATAGCACTCAGAATGGACAAAGAAACAGAAAAAAAACAGCTGAGTCATGCATTCTGTAAAGGAGATGACATTTTTTTCTGACACAAAGTTCATCAGCATTTTAGGCGTAATGACCAAAGAGTGGCAGAGATCTATGAAGGATAAGTTGAAGATGAAAAAGTACATGGGAGTGTGCAAATGAGAATTCAGACAAATTAGATTAATTAAGCTCAAATTCCCTACCACAGTGACCACATAGTTCAGTAAGAAGAGAAAGAAAAGGGGTAAGTGGAGCTGAGATTGATCTGTAAGTCCTACCAGGATGAACTCCATCACCGAAGAGTCATTTTCCATAGTCACATCTGCAGGGCTGTGATCTGTGAGGAAACGAGAGAAGGGTCACATCAGGAAGGGACTCAGACCCTTTGCGTCTGGAGCAAGGCCTTGTTCTGTGGGGGCTCGAGTGTGGCTGTTGGGACAGAGCCCTGAAAGAAGAGCCAGGGCAAGGATTCTTCATCTTTAACTTCCTACTCTTGCTTGCCCTTTTCTTCCATGTTTTCAGATCTCGACTGTAACTCCTCACCTTCCCTGGGCCAACACAATCCAGGGTGAAATCCTTTAGCATGAACACCAAAAGTGATGATCGCATGTGAGAGATGAAGCAATATCTTGAAGAGATGAATAGGCTGGTCAAGGTCATACAGATAGAGAACAGAGGAGCCAAGAGTTGTACTTGGGACCACTTCCTGTGAAAATCCCTGAAGCTCCAAGACAGTAAAGTTACTGTGATACCCACTGCTCAACCCACTCTCTCTCCCTTTTACCTTTCAGAGACTCAGTACCCAGCTTAGTGAAAGTGCTAAGAGGTAAAAAGGCTCGGAGAGATTAAGTAACTTTTCCAAGATCACACATGTAGTAACTGGAGAAATTTGAATTCCCCTGTTGTGAACTTCTCCTGCCCATTCCCTTTACCCAGTCTTACCTCAAAATCCCAATGAATTGTTTAGGAAGGACAAGTGGCCTCCCTACAACTCTTCACTGCTGTAGCCATGGGTATGAAAACATTAGATGGACTCAGTTGCCCAACTTTCTTTTACCTGGAGACCTCACAGGGGCCAGACTCCTAAGTGTTCTTTTCCTTTCACTGTCCCGAAGGAGTCAACAACTCTGAATATGGAGGAGCCAATACCCCTTCTGTTTGTGGATTTGCATAAAATGTCTTCAGGGCAAGGCAAATGCATCAACTTTATGTCTCCAAACCATCAGCCGGCTAATATTGTGAATTTATCTTATTCTCTGTGGATCTCAGCAACTTGTTCAGAATCTTGAAACAAGGCTCATTTAGCATCGAAGTTTGATCAGGCTCCTGAGGGAAGAAATTACTGAGCTTATGTATACATCCTTTGCCAATAAGTTAACATTGGTTCCCTTGGTACTCAATGTTCTCCAAGCATCAGTTCACATTAAAAATTTTGGGTCCTCTGTGCAGAGAGGGAATAGCTTCATTTGTGTTCCTAGTTATCCTAGAGCTCATGCTCAATTATAAAAGAGGAGTATTCAGGGGCAGAGCCATTACCATTCCCAACACTTTTTTTTCATTTTTCTGTGATTGGTATAGAATTACGTCATAACTTTATACTATCCATCTTTTGGTGTATTTCATATCTATAGAAAAGTATAATAGAGAAATATTAAAAGAATGAACTCTGGGGGGGGTACCTGGGTGACTCAGTTGGTTGAGCACCTGACTCTTGGTTTCGGCTTGTCTTGATCTCAGGGTTGTGAGATTGAGCCCCACATCGGGCTCTGTGCTCAGTGCAGAGTCGGCTTGAGAGATTCTCTCTCCCTCTCCCACTCCCTCTGCTCTTCCCCCAGCTCGTTCTCTCTCTCTAATTAATAAATAAAATCTTAAAAAAAAAAAGAATGGGTTCTGGAGTCAAATTAATCAAACTTGAATTCAAATTCCTCCACTTACAATGTGTGTTATCTTGGACAAATTACTTAATCACTCTGAGCTTATTTTACCTCATCTATACTATAAGTTTAATAATAGTTCCTACTTTTCTAGATTGCTTTGAGGATCAAATGCCTCATAATCTCTAGCACATTTAGCACAGTGCTTGGTATATGGTAAGTGTTAAGTATTAGGTTTCCTTCCTCTTTATCCTTACCTGTATCTATACATGATCTCTTCCCCAAGTTTCTAATTCTGTACCCAACTGTTTACTAGACATCCCCACTAAATTAAATTCAGCATCTCCTTGTGGTCCCAGAACTGTTTCTCTTCTTGTTATCCTTTTCTAAGTTAATGGCACCATCCTTAATCTAGAGAGCTAATCTAGAAATGGGTTGTCATTCTGGGCTCCTCCTTCCCATTAACCATTAGCATCTGATCTTCAAAGTTTACATAATTCTATCTCCTTAAAGTCCCTGTTTTTTTAACCTTCCTCTTCACTATACTGCCTTTGATAAAGCTCTCTTGCCTCAAGTTTGGAATATTTTAAAGGTTTCTTAACTTGGGATCCTACCATCACCCATTATATTAGCTTTTTATTGTTGTGTAATAAATTACTGTAAACTTAGTAGCTTGAAATAACACCCATTTATTAGTCATAGTTCTATAGGTTAGAAGTGTAGTACAGAATGTCATGCTGGATTCTCTGTCCATGCTGAAATCTGGGTGTGGGCAGGACTGCATTCCCTTCTGGAGACGCAAGCTCATTCAGGTTGTTGGCAGAATTTGGTTCCTTGAAGTCTCCATTCCCTTGCTGGCTAACCACTAGGGGTCACTCTCAGCTTCCAGACGCTTCCTGTATTCTTTGTATAGCCCCCTTGTCTTTAATCCAGCAATAACACATGAATCCTTCTTGTGCTTTGACTCTCTCTGACTTCCCTTTCTGCCACTAGCTTGAGAAAAACTCTCTGCCTTTAAAATGTTGGTGTGATTGGGTGGCCTGCCCTGATAATCTCCCTAATTTAACGTCAGCTATGCCATATAACATATCAGTCACTAGAGTGATATCTCATTATATTTACAGGTTCCCCTCACACTCAAAGGAGAGAGGATTATACAAGGGAAAAAGTCATTAGGGAGTCATGTTTTAGAATTCTGCTGTCCACCACTATCTTCTCTGGAAATCTATTCACACATTTTGTATAGAATTACCTACAGAGATTGCAACATTTCCTTGCTTAAATCCCTTCCTCTTCTCTCCCAACACAAGTGCAAACCCCCCAGCCTGTCAAAGAAAGCTCTCTAGAGTTTGCTTCCTAACTGCATCCACAGCTTTATCCCCCATGTCTCCGCTCCTTGAACTGTACTCTCCAGTAATACTGAAGAGTCTGAATTCCTCTCATACATTCTGATGATTTCTTGGCTCCATGTTGTTTCATCTGCCTGGAATGCCTTCTCCCTTCTCCCTCACTTGGATACCACATACTCATTCTCCAAGATTCAGTCCTGCCCTCATTTCTGATGGAACATCTCTTCTGATCTCTTCCCCTGTCCCCACTCTCAGCACCTGAAGTGCCTTCTCTGTATGCTGCTGAGGCATCTTGTGCATGTTCCCACTTAAACACAACAAACTTACCTGTGTATCTTCATTACACTTAGACTGTACACTCCCAGAGGGCAAGGATTCAATCTTACTCATTTTTATCCATGCTGCTATGAACAGATTTCTTCCTTCTTTCTCCCCTGCCCTTTCTGTCCCTCCCTCCGATCTTTAATTTCATATTTCTAAATAACATGCGTTTGCTTCTCAATTTGTCAGTATTAGGCCTTGTCAATTGACTTTAAGTTTGGGAAATGAAATTTAGCCAGTTTTCACCTTCCACCATCACAAATATACTTCCCAGTGTTTTCATCCTCCCAATAGTTTTTTAAGTTAGATCAATATTCAGTATTTACATGATTTATAAAGATGTACATGTTCTGCATACCTTTTTTTAAAAAAATATTTTATTTATTTACTTGAGAGAGTGCTCGAGCGCTCATAAGAGCGGGGGTGGGGGGTGGGGGAGGTGCTGAGGGAGAGGGAGAAGCAGACTCCCCGCTGAGCAGGGAGCCCATGCCAGGCTCCATCCCTATCCCAGGACCTGAGTTCATGACCTGAGAGGAAGGCAGATGCTTAACGAATGAGCCACCCAGGTGCCCCTACGCTCTGCATATCTAGGTAGTAAAATATGCTGATTACTTTTCCTTTACAATCCTTGTTCTTTTTTTAAATTCTTGTTCTCTCTACAGTAAACAACGGTCTGGATTTTTTGTTGGTTCAACTTTCTGTGTTCTTACAATTAATCTCAACACTCTCCCCCAGTTGTTTAAATCATTTTTCAATACTTATAAAAACTGTTAAGTGTTCAAAATCAAATATACATAATTAAAATACAGTAAGTTTCTATCTCACTCATTGGCAGTCCAAGACATGGTTTCTAAATCATAGACAGCTTCCTAAACATAAAAACTTGGACCTAAAATCCTTCTTGTAGCCCTGTCACCTTCAACATGTACCCTTTTTTTAAAAGATTTTATTTATTTATTTGAGAGACACAGCAAGAGAGGGAACAGTTTTCTCCATTGTAAATTTACTCTTTTTCCCTTTTCCTACTCAATTCTTTAGAAGTAAGTCACTATGTCCAGGAGAGAGGAATTAAGTTCTACTTCCTTGAGAGGAGTTATCTAGATATATATATATTTGAAATTCATATGGATTCATGTATATTTACTTTATTCTTTGGGTTATAATCCAATAGCATCATTATTTATTTTGTTTTCCAAATAATTCCAGCTTTGGTTCTTAAGAGCTCCCAGGTTAAATCCTATGAATTTTTGACCATGATGCCATCCCCTTTTAAAAAATCAATTTTTTACTCTCTGACACTATAATATGTTTCAGAATCATTCTGAAATTTCCTTGGTCCAACTCTAAAATGAATCATTTCTCCAAGGAACCCTACTTCTTACCAGAGAACACTATTCAGAAATAAGATCTGGGTGCTGGATGTGTTCCTTGATACTAGGATATCATTCTTTCTAGGTCCTCTGAAGCTGCCTCGGCCCGTCCCACCAACCTAGTAGTCTTTAAGCTTTAGGAAGCACCCTTACCACAAATGAATGATTAACCTTTCTTTGTATATCTACAGATCATTCATTCTTTCCTAGAAAGAACAGAGCACCTCCGCAGGTCAGGAAACAGAAACCAGACCCCCTTGTACAACTGCCATAATCAAGAGCATGTAATCAAGAAATGTTAGGGACCACTGTACTCCCTTTATTAACTACCCTAAACTCCTTCAAACCCCCCGGGCCAGGCAGGAACCTCGGAGTTGGCCTTCAGACAAGAGCTCCCCTTCTACCCAAGTGGCTGGCCTCCTGAATAAAGCTCATATTCCTTTCCAATCAAAACTCTTGTGTATTGGCTTTTTGAGGGACAGGCAGCTGAACTTGGATTTTGGTAACACTCTCAGTGGAAAGGGGCGGGAAATATGTTGTGTATTCAAACTCTTGTGTGTATCTCCGTATCTAATTATTTCTATATTCATCTATCTTAATATATAATAGAAACATGAATTAATACTGTTATCTCCAGCTCTAATCTAGCAACACAAGGTTCATTATAGCCTCCCTCTTTTGCCTATTTGTATCTTATTTCTGTGCCAATGGGAAACATGGCTCCATTAGCTACCATTTATTTACTTGTTTGACTAGATATCGTTAAGTTTAAGGTAAAAAGAAATGTGTAAAACATTGCACTTTAATTGCTAAATTTATTTTTCACAAAAGTATATTTGCGACTCTGACACTCTGTTACATGCATACCGGATACCAGGATTGATTAATAATAAGTTTTAACAGAAATTTTGTCATACTCAAAGCCTTTTCCTGGCTGACCTGCTTATGATTAATAAAGATGATGTTGCCCCCAGGGCAAACTGCTCGCTAGCCCGCGCCCCGCCCCGCCCCGCCCCGCTTCCTCTCTGTGGCTGGGCGGCTCCACCTGCGCTTGGAGCCAAAGGGAGCCTCCCCAAAGCCTACCCGGAGCGTGGGAGCCGGTGCTCTGGGTGCCCCCTGTGCCGGAGCGCAGGGGCAGCCTCACCCTTACCTTCCCCCGGGGAGTCTCCGAAGACCCGGCTGTCTCTCAGAGGAGGCGGCTGGCGACCCCATGCAGGTCCTGTGCGAGGGCTCCTGAGCTTCTGCAGATGCTGAGCCCCAAGGGTGAGGGGCACGCAGAGGATGAGTCCACGACCTGACGGCGCTGGAGAACCGGCAGCCCGAGAGCCCCAGCGACCTTCATGTGCCCAGGTGACAGAGTGGAGGCTGCGGGAGGAGCGGGTCCGGTTGCGCATGTGCGGCCTCCACCAAGGCCAGTGCCTTGTACCACAGCAACCTGAGAGATGACTCGAAAGCCATTCTGGAAAGTACTAGCGCCCACGGCCAGAAGCACCATGGAGTCCCTGCCCCGGCCCACGGCAGCCCTGAGCTAGGCCGCCCACCAGCTGCGTGCAGCCTGGCCCCTGACACATCCGACAGGACAAATGTTCGGCCATCTTCCGCTCAGCCTGGGGTCACAGGGCCTGCTGAGCTGCACACACTGCCCCCCTGCGGCGCGGAGGAGCGAGGCAGGCTGAAGCACTGCGTGGAGAGCATGCGCAAGGAGAAGCGTCGGCCGCCACTTGGAGGTCTTCTGGGTAAAGGAACAGTGCGGTGGCCCCGAGCAGGAGAGAGGCCCCGGCAGAAGACACCAGGGAAAGCAAGGCAGGAAAGTTCATGCCCAAGATCCTGGGTACATTCAAAGGCAAGAAGTAAGTCTTCTGGCCCACCAGTTCAGGTGGGGGTGTCCGCATCCCTGCTACCGATGAGGCAGAGCACCTGGCCCTCCTGCCACAGTAATTTGGAACCCAACTGAGCACAGGCAAAGCTCGGCTCCACTTGGGACTCACTGTGGATGCTCTGTCTCCTTCCCCTCTGCCTTTCCATCCTTGAGGCCCCGGCTCCTCAATGCCCCATGCCTTACACTCCCTTCCCCCACTTCCGTCCTTTTTTAGCACCTGTCTTTGGGCCCTCAGCCACCTCTTTATGCATCTGCCTCCACCCTTTTAGGCCTTCATTCAAATCAGGGAGCCATCCCTTCATGCCTTAGTCCTCCAACTTTCCGGGCGGGGGGCATCTTTTTGTGCTTCAGGCCCCCATTCTCTCAGGGCTTTGTGTTTTGGGGCTTCTGTGATCTCAGGGTTCCCCTCTGTTCACAGCCTTCTGCTTTGCATCTTTACTCTGCCACCTCTGTACTATTCTCCTGGCACCCCATCCTCTCTCTCAGGACCTCCCACCTTGCACAGGTCCTTCTCAGGGCCTTTTCTCTCCCATCTCCATCTCAAATTGGTGAGGTCTCACTTGCCCTGGTTGGATTCTCACTTTTTTTGACTGCCCTCGTAGCACCTTCCTTGGTGGCCTATCCTTTTGCTGTGGGGAAGCAAGAGCTGGTTGCAGGCAGTTTTTGAGGGAGGGGTGGAGCCAGACCCAAAGGGTGCCTCTCTCAGGAAGTGCAGTAGGGCCAGTGCAGGCAAGGGGGCAAGATACAGAGGATCCCTGAGAGGCTGCCCTGTCAATGCCAACTGAAGCAGATCTGGCTCACTCCTCCAGCAAGGCTCCAGCTAGCACCTGGTGAGGAGTGAGAACATTAGGCTTTGCAGCACAATAAAACTCAATCCGGAGAGATGATGATACCCCAGCTTCATGAAGGATCCCCGGCATCCTCTGACAGACACACATTCACGGGCCTATCGCCAGCTATGCCAGGAAAGGGGTTGGATGAGGACTGCTTCTTCTTGAACAGGTGAGGGCAGGGGACAGAGGATGGTGGTGCCTGAACCCCAGCCCACTGCTCCACTGGGTCCTGGCACACTATGAGATGGGAGTAGTCCTTGCCCTGCAGGTACCCAGCAGACCCCAACTTCACCATGTTGTTGGTTTTTTCCTCTTTGTCACAAACCTGCAAAATCTGTCCAAGTTTCTTTTCTCACTTTTCCTGTATCTTCTTCACCTCCAGAGACTAACTTTGATTTCGAATGAGACATTTTGGCATTAAATGCTTAGAAAGCCTCCCACTGTAGTTTCTAGCACTGTGAAATTAGTGTTTTTGCTATTTCTTTTCCCATAGTTGTGTTTTTTTTTTTTTAAAGTGTAAGAAATTACAAGAGCAAAAGGATTTAAGAAACAAGGCCATTCAGCAAAGGCAGCAGTTCTGAGAAGCTGGAGAAGGGAGGATGGTGGTGTTTGGGGGACACTTTCACTCCCTCACAGCTTATTGTCTGTTACCAAAGCCACCTCTTAGGTAGGGGTGACAGCAGGGACTTTTTTGGGGGTGGAAAAAGTCATGTTTGTTTTTGTGCAGCCTGGTGTGTTGCTGTTCTGAGCAGGCTGTTCTAGGCCTGTTATTAAGGGAGAACCTTTGCAGGAAGTGGAGCATTCTGTCCATGCAGGGGCCAGGGTTTGGGAGTCCATCCAGAGCCCTTGGAGCTTCTGTCTGCATCCTCTCACATCTTGTTAAATAAGACATCTCTTAAAATGTGATTCTTTACATTTTGGTGTTAACAACAAAACACAACACACACACACACACACACACACGCACAAATAATGATGTGCACTTTCAGAAAGAGTAATGGTAGGACATACCTTGTGTTCCCCTTGTTATTGATTATAAGACCAACCAAATTCTGGGTATGCCAGTCTTTATGAGAGTCTTGACTTAGGTTGGCTTAAAGAAAATTCCAAGATGAATAATGTAATAAGATCATAAGAGGAACAAGGTATTACATCATGGTGTAATAACAATTTTTTACTGTTTTCCCCACAAAGAATACCAATTTTGACAATCACCCACAGATGAGAGAGCCTTTGTGGAAGTCCAAAAGCTTAGCCCAGAAGTACCAGCACACTATTGGAGCAAAAAAAATCCAAGATTAGATACACTGAAGAGGGTAAGAGGAGCAGTTTCACTTTATCTATGTCCTGCCTCTCCCAAGGCAGCATAGCTCATTGTCAAAGGAGATGTTCTTATAACCTGTGACTTGTGATTCCTTCCACTGGGAAAAGTAAGAGCATGTGAATGAAGGTCTGGTTTCCTCATCTGTGGGAGACACTGCCAAAGAGATCCACTTCTCATTCCATTCAGATTGCTGAGGTATATTGTGTGACTGAGGGTGGGTGTGTCTGGGAAGGTAGCAGGTAGGATTGTTGGAGGGCATCAAAGGGATGTGGATCCTACTAATTATACCGTGGACTCCATTGGGAAGCTTGTTATTGCGCCACTGGGGTTGTCCTCAAGTAGTCATGGGCACCACCTGCCTCTGTGCACCTTACCTACACATAACCCCATCCTGTAGATGGTTTTCCATTATGTGCTTCCAGTGATAGTAAGCCTTTGCAGATGGCTAGTAATCACATGCAGAAAGGTGGCCCAACTGCAGACTGGGGAAAAATCACACACTTGAGCGTTCAATCCCACCCTAGGGAAAGCAAAAAGGGTGGGATGAGACTAACCTGGCTTTGCAGGATGGAGGAAAGGCATACAAGTTTAAGAATTCTGTCATAAGATGAAATAAGTTTGGAGCAGGAATAACCATAGAAAAGGTCTGAGAAAGCCTCAGAATCACTAGCAGGGGTGACAGAAAGTAATTCTCTGCTAAAGCAAGTCAGAAATACTGAAGGAAGTAACTGCTTCTTCATATATGAACATAACAGCAGTCTTCAAGGAATATGAAAAATCATTGTAACCTGACACCACCAAAGGGACACAATAATTTTCTAGAAATAGATCCCAAAGAAATGGAGATCTGTGATTTGTCTTATAAAGAATTCAGAATAGCTATTTTAAGGAAGCACAGTAAGCTACAAGAAAAAAACACATAAAGACAATTCAGTGAACCATGAAAACAATACACAAACAAAATGAGAAGTTTAACATGGATATAGAAACCATCAAAAAGAAGCAAACAGAAATTCTGGAGCTGAAGAATACAATGAATGAAATGACAAATGCAGGAAAGAATATCAGTATCAGACTGGATCAAGCAGAAGAATGAGTCTTTGACAGGACATTTAAAATTATGCAGTGAGAACAGAGGAAAATAATAAAAAGGGATAAAGAAAGCCCATGTGGCCTATGGGATACCATTAAGAGAAACTAGTAGACATTGGAGTTCCAGAAAGAGAAGGATGGAGAAAGAGGAAAAAGCTTGGTTAAAGGAATAATGGCTGAGAAGTTCCTAAATCTGGGGAGAGATTTGGACTCCTAACTTCATAAAATTAATAGTTCACCCCAATATTTCCACCCAAAGTGATCTTCTTCAAGACATACTATAATTAAGCTGTTTAAAATCAAAGATGATGGAAAGAATTTTCAAGCAGCCAGAGGAAAAAATACCAGGAAACCCACCATAAGGCTATCAGCAGATTTCTTTGGAAAAACCTTGAAATGCAGGATCGTACACTCAAAATACTGAAAGAAAAAACTGTCAACTAAGAATGCCTTACCTAGTAAAGTTATCTTGCAGAAATAAAGGTAAGATAAAGACTTTTCCAACAAACAAAAACTGAGGTAATTCATTATCACTAGCCTGCTTTATAAGAGATGCTGAAAGAAGTGCTCTGAGCTGAAACAAAAAGACACTAACTAGTAACATGAAAACATTAGAAAATACACAACACACTGGCAAATATAAATATATTTAGTCAAATTCAGAATACTCTAATACTACAACATGGTGGTTAAGTACTTAACTCTAGTAAAGGTTAAAGGACGCAAGTATTAAAAATAACTATAGCTACAATAATTTGTTAAAGGATATACAATATAAAAAGATAAATTGTGACATGAAAAACCAAATATGAGAAGGGAGTAAAAGAAGAGAATTTTTGTATATGTGATTGAAGTTGTTGTCACCTTAAAATAGACTAATGTCTATAAGATATTTTATGTAAGTCTTACAGTAACCATAAAACAGAAGCCAACAATGGATACAAAAGGATAAAGAAAAGGGAATTGAAGCATACCATTACAGAAAGTCGTCAAGTCACAAAAGAAGACAGCAAGAGAGGAAGAGAGGAAGGGAACTACAAAACAGCCAGAAAATAATTAAGACAGCATTACTAAGTCCCTACCTATCAATAATTACTTAAAATGTAAATGGTTTAAATTTTCCAATCAAAAGGCATAGAGTAGCTGAATAGGTAAACAAACAAATGAAAAACAAGACTTAACTATATTTTGCCTACAAGTCTTACTTCAGCTTTAAGGACACATAGACAATAATGAGGGGATGGAAAAAGATATTCCATGCAAGTTGAAACCAAAAAACAGAGGGCTATCTATTCTTCATCAGATGAAATAGACTTTTAACTCAATAGCTGTAATAAGAGATAAAGAAGATCATGACATCATGATGATGATATGATGCATAGGAGATGTTACAACTGATTCTGCAGTATTAAAAGGATCATAAGAGACTATGAACAGTTATATGCAAATTGGCTAACCTAGAAGAAATGGATATGTTTTTAGAAACAGCCTACAAGACTGATTCATGAAGAAATAGAAAATCTGAACAGACCAATAACTAAGGACATTGAATCAATAATCAAAAACCCCCTAAGAAGGAAGAGCTCAGGACCTGATGGTTTCACTGGGGAGTTTTACCAAACACTTAAAGAAGAATTGATGCCAAACGTTAAACTCTTCCAAAAATTGTAGAGAGGGACCACTTTCAAACTCATTGTACAAGGCCAGAATTACCCTCACACCAATGCCAGGCAAGGACATAAGAAAACTACAGGACACTATCTCTGATGAATATTGATGTAAAGTCTCCAAAATTCTAGTAAACTATATTCAGTAGCACATTAAGAGGATCATACACCATTATCAAGTGGGATTTATCCATGGAATGCAAGGATGGTTCAACATATACCAATCAATAAATGTGATGCCCCAGATTAATAGAATGAAAGATAAAAATCATATGATCATCTCAATAGATGCAGAAAAAGCATTTGACAAATGTCAACATTCTTTCATGATTAAAAAAGGACAGGAAATGGATTTCAAAAGAGTATGAAAGAACTTTTGAGGGTGATGGAAATGCTCTAGATCTTGATTATGGTGGCAGTTACATGAATGTATTATTTTTTGAAAGTCATTGAAAAACTGTACTTTTAAAGTGGAGGCATTTTATTGTATTCAAATTATAACACAATAAAATTGATAAAAAAAGAGTAAATTGCAAGAACAATACTCAACTGTGATCTTTTTGCCCCTGCCCCTGAAACATTTTCCATAAATAAAACAGATCTAGTTTTGTATTAAACAACAACCTCGTTATTTTTAAGTTACTACAGAAGGTTGAATAAATGTGGGTTGTAAAAAAATGCAGCACAACTCAATAGTAAAAGAAATGGAGCAATGATGCATGCAACAACTGGGATGGACTTAAGGGCATCATGCTTAGTGAACAAAACCAATTTCAGTGGTTATACATGGTGCAGTCTCATTTGTTGTCTTTCAAATGACTCCACTGTAGAGATGGAGAAGAGGTTAGTGGTTGCCAGAAGACAAAGAGGAAGGTGAGAGGAATTGGGTGTGACTAAAAAGGGGTAGAAGAAGGGAGTTCCTGTATGGTAGTGGGACAGTTCTCTTTCATGATTGTGGTCATGATCATATGATCATGATCTTGATCACATACCACACACTTTTTGGTCAGATCACATAGATCTACACATAACACAAACACACAGTATATGTAAAACTGCTGAAATCTGAAAACGTTTGTAGTTCTGTATCCTGTTAACATTATTATACCAATGTCAATTTCCGTGTTTTGCTATTATGCTACAGTTGTTAAAGATGTTACTATCGTAGGAAGCTGGGTTGATTTCAAGGAACTGTGTACATTATTTTTGCAGTTTTCTGTGAATCTATAATAATTTAAAAATAAAGAAAAATTGGATGGCTTCTGACAAGCATCATCATAAATTAATACATAACTGGGAATTCTAAAGTCATATTTTCTTGAAATGGAAGCTCCTTAACAGTGATTTTTCTTATAGATTTGACATAATATGTTAAAAGCAAAGACATATTGAGTCAGAACAACCCAAGGTAATTAAATTTCCATGAAATAATGGCTTATTTTTATATTAAATGATTTTTATTAAATAATAAGATCTGAAATCAGTTAAAAAGTTCCTTTTGTTTATGTCTATATAATTTGCTCATACACTGAATATTTAAAAGGACTCAAATATTTTAAAAAGGCAAAATAAGTAAACTTCACTGAAATGCTCATAAATCTTTCTGAAAAATACTTAAAACTAATATGTTACTTACAATTATAATTAGAAAAATTTTCTTTTTTCTTAATTTAAATTCAATTAGCCAACATATAGTACATCATTAGTTTCAGATGTAGTGTTCAACAATCCATCAGTTGCGTATAACACCCTGTGCTCATCACATCACATGCTCTCCTTAATTTTCCAATGACATTAATTATTTGAACCTTTACAGGAGACAGCATAGGATCCTTTCTCATATGCCCTAGGGAATGTATAATCCCTGATGGGAAATTAACATTTACTGTCACAATTAGGGTATAAACAGAGACACTAGTTTCTTCCCTACAGAGCTTATCATGATGGGAAGGTCCTAAGGGAGATCTACATGTACCTGGATTTCTAATCAAATTCAAAAAAAATATAAGCCTTAAGCAAATGCCTTGAACTCTATGACACAGTGGCTCAGGTGTCAAGTGTGTAGTTGCCCGTCATACTTTCTTAGTAAATTTATAACAACAAGTTTGATCTACGCCAACTATGACTCCTGGAATGCTCAGACTGTGAGATCTGTGATGTGACTCTGGCCAAAAAAGGAAGAAGATTCTGGGACTACATTTGCTTAGCTTTGATATCCCAAAAGCCAGTTCTTCTTCCAGTGGAGGTGAAACACACATAAAGGGTCAGCACAGTTCTTTCAATGGAAGGAGAGTGAGTTAATCAAATTTCTATTTATCGCTTATTCTCTCTGTTCTTGAAAAATGAGGGAAAATATTTATATTGAATAACAAGAAACTCAAAAGTATGGAGCTCTGACTATACCACCTCCATTATTTTGAGCATACCTTCTCTGTGTTGACTTCATCTTTGGTCTGGCAGCAAGATAGCTATAGCAGTACCAAGTGACACATCTAGAATATAATAACATCAAAGGAAGAGATTTATCTCTTTCCTAAGATAAAGTTTTTAATTGAAATATGCATATAAAAAATTTGTGTTATAACCATGCAGCTTGATACATTTTCACAAACTTAACACCTAATTTAATCAATGTCCACATTAATTATCTTTTTCTTTCATGCCCTCCTACAAAACCAAGGAAAATAAATCCGCCTTCCTTTATTCATCCTCTGTCTGGCTAGGATGGAGCAGAGAAGAAGAATGTGTAGAAACAACTGAGTAGATGATGAATTATAAATCTTAGGCTACCAAGTTTCTCCTCAATACTTGTTATAAATTACTGACTTCATGGATTCTTGCAGTCAGTTATCTGAAAACATTATAGACTCATAGAGACACTCTTCTAGGAAGCACAGTTGTGATATGGTCTCTGCCAAGAAGAATCCTCTTTCATGATGGCCGTCACAGGGGAACTGAGGTATCTGGTAGGGTAATGGAAACATGAGTAGGAACTAGGAAGTGAAGGATCAGATGAGTGGGAGCGAGATATGGGGACACTCTCTCACTACTGAAGCTCACCAACAGGTAGGCTTAATCCTCAGCTACTCCATCCCTTTATCTTCTAGTAAAGATAGGAGCAGTTGTTTGTCACATGCAGCTCATGCAACAAAAGACAGAATGATTTTAATGTTGAGGGGCATGTGTGTCAGTCCATTCTGACCCTGTGAAACAAAGAAAGACTTGATTTCTGCTGATCTGAGTCTTATAAATGAGACTGTGTAAGGAGACAGCTGGGGTTTCTATTAATGGGATTTTCTTCTGTTCTCACAGATTTCCAAAGAGGAGAATATTGGTTAGAAATGACTCCTTAGTGACTGAATTTCTTCTTGCTGGATTAACAGACCACCCAGAACTCCAGCAACCCCTCTTTTTCCTGTTTCTGATGATCTACATTGTCACCATGGTGGGCAACCTTGGTTTGATCATTCTCATTGGTCTCCACTCTCACCTCCACACCCCCATGTACTACTTCCTCTTCAACCTATCCTTCATTGATCTCTGTTACTCTTCTGTTTTCACCCCCAAGATGCTGATGAACTTTGTATCAAGGGAGAATATCATCTCCTATGTCGGGTGCATGACTCAGCTGTTTTTCTTTCTCTTTTTTGTCATCTCGGAATGCTACGTGTTGACCTCAATGGCCTATGACCGCTATGTGGCCATCTGTAATCCATTGCTGTATAGGGTCACCATGTCCCATCAGGTCTGTCCCTTGCTAAGTGTTGCTGCATATATGATGGGATTTGCCGGGGCCTCTGCCCACACAGGGTGCATGCTTAGACTAACCTTCTGCACTGTCAATATCATCAACCATTACCTGTGTGACATTCTTCCTCTTCTCCAACTCTCTTGCACCAGCACCCATGTCAATGAGGTAGTAGTTCTGATAGTTGTGGGAATTAATATCACCGTACCCAGTTTTACCATCCTGATTTCTTATGTCTTCATTCTCACTAGCATTCTTCATATCATATCTGCACAAGGAAGATCAAAAGCCTTCAGTACCTGTAGCTCTCACATCATTGCACTTTCTCTTTTTTGGGGGTCAGCAGCATTCATGTATCTTAAATATTCTTCTCCTGGATCTATGGAGCAGGGAAAAGTTTCTTCAGTTTTCTATACTAATGTAGGGCCCATGTTTAATCCCTTGATCTACAGTTTGAGGAATAAGGATGTCAAAATTGCACTGAAGAAAGCCTTGATTAAAATCTGAGGAGAAACATGTTCTAATTATAAGCAGAAGCAATATAAAGAAGTTCAGTTTTTTATTTGATAATTATTGGTGTTTTTCAGGATGAGACTGTGTCTATAACCATATTGCTTCTATAGATTGTGATTATGTGTGATTTAATAGACTTGCTTATCATTTTCTGGATAGCTGATCTTGTCTTATTTTTCCTTCTGTATCTCCATCACCTTGTGCAAGTTTACATAAATAACTAATACATTTTATAAATAGAAACTATGCACTGACATTTCAAATAACTTTTATGCTACTTTTGTTTCTGGGCTATTCCTAATATGGAAAATATGGTTAGTTTTATCAGTTATATAAAATTAAAATTAGAGCTCACTCATCTAGACACAGAAATGAAAGCAGCACACGAACTCTTATTTTTAACAATATTGTCACTGGTATAGGCAGTAGCTTTCCAAAGAAATGCATTTCAAATTGTGTATAAAGATTAAAGTAGGATCAGATCCCCCTGATATTGTCCTTTTGTTCTATTTTTCTTATCACTTTCTCTATTATTATTCTGACTTTCCTTCTTCCCTTTGGTAATGGCAAATCTATACTATGTACATACTGCTTCTAAGAAAATACACAGACTCCACTATTCATTGCCAATCATAGTAGTAAGAGGGAATGATTAGAGGAATAATACATATGTATCTCAGGATCGCAGTAAGGGGAGGGGGCTGGTAGTTTATTGCATTATAAAACTTGCATTCTTTACCATCTAAAATGATACCAAATATTTGAAAAAGAGTATTAGTTCTTATTGCAAATTTTGAAATTTAGCACTTTAAGGAAAATAGCACACATAGTATCAGGAGAAACATTTTAGGCATTGTTTTACTTACCCAGTGAAGTTTATCATGAAAAAAAGGTGTATATTAATAATAATAAACTATATTCCTAGCAACATTTTGTGAATATACTTAAACCTTGTCCCACCAATAAGAAAATAAATGTATTTAACTAGATGCTTTTTCCTATAGTTTTCCTATTTCTCCAATGCTCTTCCCATTTCTGTATTTAGAATATCAAATATAGTGGGAGGTCAAGAAATACTTGTTGAGCTGCATTATCTTGTTCAAATAATAACAATAATAAATTTAATGTTATAATAGATAGTAAAATATAATAATACATAATAATAAATAATAAATCAGAAAGAACTTTGGGGTATAATTTGTTTTTGAGATTGAACTATAGCAGTCATAGGGAGGTGCTGCTTAGCTCCTCTTCAAGAGAACCAGCTGTGGGAAGCATTGTTGACTGATAGTCTATAGCTTATACTCCTTTGGATTCACCATCGTGTTCAGGCAAAGTCCATGCTCACTCTGAGATGTTCCCAGCCAGTGACTTAGCGTGATGGGTCGTATAGGAGCTGGCCAATAGCTGTGTAATACAGGTGTCTTCTGATAGGTATCTTGCTTAGGTACTTCCTGTCATCCTAACAGACTTTTTAGGACTGCACTGTATTCCGAGATTTTCCTACCATGTCCTTCTCTCCTTTCTTAGGTGTCAGAGTTTCAACCCACTTTGAAGGCCTTTATCACTGACTCCCTCTTCCCCCTCCCCATTTTATCCTTCACAGCTATTTACCACAATAAATGTCTTGGATGTCTAATTATTTCTTGGCATCTGCTCCTTGGGAGACTCTAGACAACACAGTAGATTTACACTAACTGATTTTAACACTTAGATTTAAGCTCTGATAATGGAGACAGATTGGTTTTGTTATAAAAATAGACAAATCCAGGGCAGAGAATAGAATATTCTGGAACAGATTTTCATTTATATAATCCATTAATTTTTGACCATGTAATTAAGCAATCCATAGGCAAAGTAAAATCTTCTAAGCAGTTGATTCTGTAAATAGTAACTATTCATGAGGAAAGGAATGAACTTTGACATTAACATTAAATTTGTCAATGAAAGAAGAGAACTCTTCCATTACTTAAATATGATTTCAATTGCAAAGTTTAAAATGGTTGTAAAAATGATGTAAAACTATCACCTATGTAAAATATTTCTCATTTTTAAAAATTTCTTGATGATTCTAAAAGAAATTAGAGATACAGTAATTAAAAATTCTTGATTAGGAATTACAAACAGACGCACAATTACAAATACGCACAAAGCCTGTTATAAAGAAATTATGTTCTGGAAGCAAGTAAAAATTTTCATTAAGAATTATGGATATATTTGAGAATGTTACATAATAAAAATAACGTGTTTCTTTTTTTAAATTTTTATTGTTATGTTAATCACCATATATTACATCATTAGTTTTTGGTGCAGTGTTCCATGATTCATTGTCTGTTCATAACACCCAGTGCTCCATGCAGAACGTGCCCTCCTCAATACCCATCACCAGGATAACCCATCCCCCTACCCCCCTCCCCTCTAGAACCCTCAGTTTGTTTTTCAGAGTCCATTATCTCTCATGGTTCGTCTCCCCCTCTGACATACTCCCCTTTTCCTCTCCTGTTATCTTCTTCTTTTTCTTTTTTCTTAAAATATGTTGCGTTATTTGTTTCAGAAGTACAGATCTCTGATTCAACAGTCTTGCACAATTCACAGCGCTCACCGTAGCACATACCCTCCCCAATGTCTATCACCCAGCCACCCCATCCCTCCCACCCCCAACCACTCCAGTAACCCTCAGTTTGTTTCCTGAGATTAAGAATTCCTCATATCAGTGAGGTCATGTGATACATGTCTTTCTCTGATTGACTTATTTCACTCAGCATAACACCCTCCAGTTCCATCCACGTCGTTGCAAATGGCAAGATCTCATTCCTTTTGATGGCTGCATAATATTCCATTGTGTATATATACCACCTCTTCTTTATCCATTCTTCTGTCGATGGGCATCTTGGCTCTTTCCACAGTTTGGCTATTGTGGACATTGCTGCTATAAACATTGGGGTGCATGTACCCCTTCGGGTCCCTACATTTGTATCTTTGTGGTAAATATCCAGTAGTGCAATTGCTGGATCGAACGGTAGCTCTAATTTCAACTGTTTGAGGAACCTCCATACTGTTTTCCAGAGTGGTTGCACCAGCTTGCATTCCCACCAACAGTGTAGGAGGGTTCCCCTTTCTCCACATCCCCGCCAACATCTGTCGTTCCCTGACTTGTTAATTTTAGCCATTCTGACGGGTGTGAGGTGGTATCTCATTGAGGTTTTGATTTGGATTTCCCTGATTGTGGCTAGGACTTCTAATACTTCTAATACTACGTTGAATAGCAGTGGTGATAGTGGACATCCATGCTGCGTTCCTGACCTTAGGGGAAAAGCTCTCAGCTTTTCCCCATTGAGAATGATATTCGCTGTAGGTTTTTCATAGATGGCTTTTATGATATTGAGGTATGTACCCTCTATCCCTATACTCTGAAGAGTTTGATCAAGAAAGGATGCTGTACTTTGTCAAAAGCTTTTTCTGCAGCTATTGAGAGGATCATATGATTCTTGTTCTTTCTTTTGTTAATGTATTGTATCATGTTTCTTGATTTGCAGATGTTGAACCAACCTTGCAGCCCAGGGATAAATCCCACTTGGTCATGGTGAATAATCCTTTGAATGTACTGTTGGATCCTATTGGCTAGTATTTTGGTGAGAATTTTTGAATCCATGTTCATCAAGGATATTGGTCTGTAATTCTCCTTTTTGATGGGGTCTTTGTCTGGTTTGGGGATCAAGGTAATGCTGGCCTCATAAAATGAGTTTGGAAGTTTTCCTTCCATTTCTATTTTTTGGAACAGTTTCAGGAGAATAGGTATTAATTCTTCTTGAAATGTCTGATAGAATTCCCCTGGGAAGCCATCTGGCCCTGGGCTTTTGTTTCTGGGGAGATTTTTGATGACTGCTTCAGTTTCCTTAGTGGTTATAGGTCTGTTCAGGTTTTCTATTTCTTCCTGGTTCAGTGTTGGTAGTTGATACATCTCTAGGAATGCATCCATTTCTTCCAGGTTATCTAATTTGCTGGCATAGAGTTGCTCATAATATGTTCTTATAATTGTTTGTATTTCTTTGGTGTTCGTTGTGATCTCTCCTCTTTCATTCATGATTTTGTTTATTTGAGTCCTTTCTCTCTTTTTTTTATTATGTTTTTTTTTAATTTTTTTATTGTTATGTTAATCACCATATATTACATCATTAGTTTTTGGTGCTTTTTTTTTTTTTAAAGATTTATTTGTTTATTTATTCATGAGAGACAGAGGAGGAGAGAGAGAGAGAGAGAGAGAGAGAAGCAGAGGGAGAAGCAGGCTCCCAAGGAGCAGGGAGCCCGATGCGGGACTCGATCCCAGGACCCTGGGATCATGACCTGAGCCGAAGGCAGACGCTTAACCATCTGAGCCACCCAGGCACCCTCTCTTTTCTTTTTGATAAGTCTGGCCAGAGGTTTATCAATCTTGTTAATTCTTTCAAAGAACCAGCTCCTAGTTTTGTTGATCTATTCTCCTGTTCTGTTGGTTTCTATTTCATTGATTTCTGCTCTGATCTTTCTTATTTCTCTTCTGCTAGGTTTAGGCTTTATTTGCTGTTCTTTCTCCAGCTCCTTTAGGTGTAGGGTTAGGTTGTGTATTTGAGACCTTTCTTGTTTCTTGAGAAAGGCTTGTATTGCTATATACTTTCCTCTCAGGACTGCCTTTGCTGCATCCCAAAGATTTTGAAGAGTTGTGTTTTCATTTTCATTGGTTTCCATGAATTTTTTTAATTCTTCTTTAATTTCCTGGTTGACCCATTCATTCTTTAGTAGGATGCTCTTTAGCCTCCATGTATTTGAGTTCTTTCCGACTCTCCTCTTGTGATTGCGTTCTAGTTTCAAAGCATTGTGGTCTGAAAATATGCAGGGAATGACCCCAATCTTTTGGTACCGGTTGAGACCTGATTTGTGACCTAGGATGTGATCTATTCTGGAGAATGTTCCATGGGCACTAGAGAAGAATGTGTATTCCGTTGCTTTGGGATGGAATGTTCTGAATATATTTGTGAAGTCCATTTGGTCCACTGTGTCATTTAAAGTCTTTATTTCCTTGTTGCTCTTTTGCTAGCATGATCTGTCCATTTCCGTGAGGGGGTTGTTAAAGTCCCCCACTATTATTGTACTGTTGTCGATGTGTTTCTTTGCTTTTGTTATTAATTGGCTTATATAAATAGCTGCTCCCATGTTAGGGGCATAGATATTTACAATTGTTAGAACTTCTTGTTGGATAGGCCCTTTAATTAGGATATAGTGTCCTTCCTCATCTCTTATTATAGTCTTTGGTTTAAAATCTAATTTGTCTGATAAAGGGATTGCTACCCCAGCTTTGTTTTGGTGTCTATTAGCATGGTAAATGGTTTTCCACCCCTTCACTTTCAATCTGGGGGTGTCTTTGGGTCTAAAATGAGTCTCTTGCAGACAGCATATCGATGGGTCTTGTTTTTTAATCCAATCTGATAGCCTGTGTCTTTTGATTGGGGCATTTAGCCCATTTACATTCAGGGTAACTATTGAAAGATATGAATTCAGTGCCATTGTATTGCCTATAAGGGGACTCTTACTGTATATTGTCTGTATTCCTTTCTGGTCTATGTTACTTTTAGGCTGTCTCTTTGCTTAGAGGACCACTTTCTATATTTCTTGGACTGGTTTCTTGTTTGCAAATTCCTTTAGTTTTTGTTTGTCCTGGAAGCTTTTTATCTCTCCTTCAATTTTCAATGACAGCCTAGCTGGATATAGTATTCTTGGCTGCATATTTTTCTCGTTTAGTGCTCTGAAGATATCATGCCAGTCCTTTCTGGCCTGCCAGGTCTCTGTGGATAGGTCTGTTGTCAATCTAATGTTTCTACCATTTGTAGGTTACAGATCTCTTGTCCCAAGCTGCTTTCAGTATTTTCTCTTTGTCTCTGAGACTCGTAAGTTTTACTATTAGATGTCGGGGTGTTGACCTATTTTTATTGATTTTGAGGGGGGTTCTCTGTGCCTCCTGGATTTTGATGCCTGTTTCCTGCCCCATATTAGGGAAGTTCTCTGCTATATGCTCCATTTACCTTTTTGCCCCTCTCTCTCTTTCTACAATAGTACATTAAAATGATTATTCACCACGACCAAGTGGGATTTATCCCTGGGCTGCAAGGTTGGCTCAACTTCCGCAAATCAATCAATGTGATACATTAATAAAAGAAAAAACAAGAACCATATTATCCTCTCAATAGGTACAGAAAAAGCATTTGACAAAGTACAGCATCCTTTCTTGATCAAAACTCTTCCGAGTATGGGGATAGAGGGTACATACATCAATATCATAAAAGCCATCTATGAAAAACCCACAGCAGCTATCATTCTCAATGGGGGAAAAACTGAGAGCTTTCTCCCTAAGGTCAGGAACACGGCAGGGATGTCCGCTATCACCACTGCTATTCAACATAGTATTAGAAGTCCTAGCCACAGCAATCAGACAACAAAAAGAAATAAAAGGCATCCATCACCAGGCTAACCCATCCTCCCACCCCCTCACTTCTAGAACCCTCAGTTTGTTTTTCAGAGTCCATAGTCTGTCATGGTTCCTCTCCCCCTCCGATTTCCCCCCATTCTTTTTTGCCTTCCTGCTGTCTTCTTCTTCTTCTTCTTTTTTTTTCTTTTTCTTTTTTTAACATAAGCGTCTGACTCTTGGTTTTGGTTCAGGTCATGATCTCAGAGTCATGAGATCGAGCCCCACATTGGACTCCATGCTCAGTGCAGAGTCTGCTTGGGATTCTCTCCCTCTCCCTCTGCCCCTCCCCAGCTCACACACACTCTTTCTAAAATAAAATAAAATAAAATCTTTAAAAGTGAATGGATAAACTTTGGCATATCTGTATAGGGGAATATTATTCAGAGATAAAAAGAAATGAGCTATCATGCCATGAAAAACATGTAGGAGTATTGAAGACATATTTTCAAGTGAAAAAGCCATCTGAAAATGCTACATACTATGTGTTTCCAACTTTTTGATATTCTGGAAAAGGCAAAAATATAGAGACAGTAAAAACAGTGGTTTTTGGAGGGAGCAGTGAGGGATGAATAAAGGAAAGATTGGGGATTTTTAGGACAGTGAAACTATTCTGTGTGATACTGTAATGATAGACGAATGATGTCATGTATTTCTCAAAACCCAAAGAGCATTACAGTACAAAGAAGGATGCTTAATGTATAAAGTCTGAAAAATCATTTATGAAGTCAGGACAATACCAGGAAGGAACACAGATAATAAAAAGAGAATCTTAGTGCATTACAAAATTATGAAACCTCAGTGAAGGAGGTAAGGGGACTAGGTGCTAGAAATGAGTGAAGTTGTAAGACTAAAAGCGAAGGAACTGCCCATAAGCACTGTGCTCTAGTTGATGAAGTTGGTTTCTGTGGGGGTATGGGTTAAGAATTCTGATACTGCTGTGCATGTATACTGGAACTGAACAATTACATAAATGGATGGTGGAAGGTGGGAGCCAGGCTTCTTGCTGTTGGAGTGGGAATTTACAAATAAGTAGAATTAACAGGAGGCTAGAATGATGGATGTGGTAATAGAGTTGGAGACATTAGTAAGAACTCACATTTAGCTTAATATAGGTACAGATGCTACATATAGACATATTCATACATATGTGTATATACATTTTTAGTATACAAACATATTTCTTTTTCTTGTCAACTGAAAGGGCCTTAAAGGAATGACACCCCTGTGGCAACAAGCACAACTAGCATTGAGATCTTGGTTTCTAATACCATTCCCTAATAAAAAGAATTTAATACCATTTCCTAGAGAAATGGCTGATTCTATGGCCAGGATAGGTGATAACCAAGATGAGCCTGGAGCATCTTGTAATGCCACAAAGTAAGGAAGTGCTCTAAACACACACACACACACACACACACACACACACACACACACACACATGAGCACATGCATGCAGACACATGCACACACACGTGCATGCATGCACACACACGCAAAATGGGGGTATTTCAAAGGGGTGTAGGAGCCAACTGAAAGAGCTCCACTGGAAAATTTGAGCTGGAAAATTTGAGTAAATAAAGTAGTATTGGATTATAACCCAGTGTATGAAGTAAATATGGTAAATTGATATAAATAAATAATTCAATAAATAACTTCCTATTCCTTAGGTGTGGGCTGCTCATAGTATTACTACTTCCTAAAAAGTACAGTATGGGAGTTGGGATACGGAAAGCCTGACTTTACAGTGGAGAAATCTGACAAACACTACTTCAGCCAAGTGATCAAGGTCATAATGAATATCCATAAATCATAAAGATAGTACATATTCTTGATATAATGTGATGAAAATGACATTACCTCTGTGACCAGCCTTTCCCAAGCCCATAACCCCAGTGTAGTCGTTACAAAATTATCAAATTCCAATAGAGGGACACCCTATAATATACCTGAGAAGTACTCTTCAAAACTGTAAGGTCATCAAAAACAAGGGAAGTGTGAAAATTGTCACAGCAAACAGGAACCTAAAGAGACATGACAAATAAGTGCAATATGGGATCCTGGAAAGAAAGACATTAGGTAAAAGCCAAATCTAAATAAATTATGGATTTTAATTAATAATAATGCCTCAATATTGGTTCATTTATTGTAATGAATGTACCATATGATTGTAAAATGTTAGTATTAGGGCCAACTGGATGCAGAGGGATGTATGAGAACTCTACTCTCTTGTCGATTTTTCTATAAATAGAAAACTTTTAAAAAATAAGGCCTAAAAATATTAAAAACATGACACAAGAACTTGGGGCAAAGCCTGCAGCAAAGCCTGTCCTCAGAAAATAATTATAGCTACAAACATTATCTAAAGATGTTCTCCCTACATCGGGAAGCAAAAATTTTTATCACCAATGATGGGAGAGTAAAGACTGAGAAGTCTTTACAAACTACTAACAAATCTTATTAAACTGTATTTTTCTAGGTGATTCTCCACAATTAGCTATCCTAGCTAAAGCCCCTTTGCCTTGTCATGTTTCCACAATTTGCTACTCTTTGTCCAACTTAGCATTGTAAGCATTTGGCTCTAAGTGGTTTCTTTTGGTCTTCACTTGTCTTGTGAAGGCTTCCATGCACATGTGAAAAAAATAATTAAAAGGTGTATGTTTTTGCCCTATTTATCTGTTTTAAGTCAGTTTAATTCTTAGACCCAGCTGGGGACCCTAGGCATGTAGAAGAGAAATTTTTCCTCTTCAAAATACAGTTTGCTTAATTTTACTACCTATATATGTACCAAGAACTTACAATTAGAGTAGTTTCATATATTTAAAAATTTATGTGTTCATACTGTGACTGGCCTTTTGAATTTTTTTTTTAAATTTTATTTATTTATTTGACAGCAAGACACAGCAAGAGAAGGAACACAAGCAGGGGGAGTGGGAGAGGGAGAAGCAGGCTCCCCGAGGAGCAGGGAGCCCAATGAGGGGCTCGATCCCAGGACCCTGGGATCATGACCTGAGCCAAAGGCAGACACCCAACAACTGAGCCACCCAGGCGCCCACCTTTTGAATTTTTAATTCAAAATCATGTTTGGTATTTATTCTTGTTCCTAGATGCAGTATTTGTTATTTGCTTTCATTCTGGGCTGCCAGGGTCTGTGTAGGGGGTATCTGCTCAGATCACCTGGCATGTAGCTGACCCCTTCCCCCAAATCTCTCACACCATCTCCATTGCCATTTCTTTTGTTAAAGTTCGCTTGGCTTTTTGCTTTTTTCCCTTTTCTGAAATTCATGCACCTTTACTGAGATCCAGAGCATGTTGCTCTGTCTGTATTAAAACAGGCATTCACCTGTGAAAAAACTGTGATAAGCTGCAGACACCTGCCACATTCTAAACACTGGGTAATGATCTAAGGTTTTTCTCCTCAAAATATGGTCATGTGAACAGCAGCTTCTGCATTAGCTGGGAGGTTATAGAGGTACAAAATTGAGTAGCCTACTCCAGATTTACTGAATTAGATTCTGTTTTCCCTTTTCCTTCTTGGAACTTGAAGATTTAATTTTCTTTTTACTACCTCAGGTATATATTTACATTTAAAAATATAGTAGCTTATGTTTCTGCATGTTATAGCAGGTTAGCTCAGTGTGACATAGTCCTGCAAATTAAGAATATTTAGTTAAAAATAAGTTTTCCTTTTCTGTATCTTTAAGATAATGCACTATAAGGCTTAAATTACCACTGACTTTGACAAATTAGAACATACAGGGCTTGAGTTGCTTAAAAAGGAGTCAGGAGATGGTTTGGTATAGCTCATGAAAAGGATGACTATTTGATATACTTTGTTATAATTGAATTAGGCTAAGATTACTGTTATGTAGATGAAACAAAGGAAATGAATGAGATAGTTTTACACTGTAAGGATAAGCTCAGAGTCTCTCTACACTCATTCTGTATTTGCACATATTAGCACTGGTTGTATTAAAGGTGAAAGAATGACTTTCAACTCTAGGGTAGAACCTCGGAATAAAACTCTTCTTGCACTGTGATTTGATATAATATGAACTGGGAGTGTTTCTTGTTCTTACATCACCTAAATAAGACTTCTTAACATTTACATAGAAAACACATGTTTTAATGAATCTCTAAGGTCCTCATCACTACTGCAGCCCAAGGAATGTCTATCTTGTGGGATATATTTCAGATTTGCCCTGAGGAATGTTTATTCCCCTTGTAATTTTGAGGAGTCTGAGAATAATAATTGGGAACCATTTTAGTAATGGTTGGGTTTTAAATTATCCTAAGTATAAAACCCATATGAAGGACTTCCCAAATATTTTTCTTGACCTCTGCTCTTTTTCTCTTTACTCTGTCTCTCACTGAGTTCACATATTGTCATGGCTTTAGCCTTTATAGAAATAATCTCTAAATCTTTTTTTTTTTTCATATTCTGGTCTTTGTCATGAACTTTATTTAACTTTACTTAGGCTGTATACTTCTACTTGGATGTCCAGTTGGCAACTCAAGTCCACCATGGTCAAAACTGAATGTATACATTTACAAATATTTCTACTCTGAGTTCTCTGTGTTTATAGTAACACCATAGTTTATCCATATGCTAGTATCTTTGGCAATTTCTTGTCTATTTCTATTCCCTTTGTGAGAAGTCCTGATGAATCTTTCCTTACATCTCTTGCATTATATTTGTTATATATACATTTATTTATGTATTTATTATATATTTATTTATAATAATATTATATTATAATTGCCTCTCCTAGCTCATCCTGCCTCCAGTTTCTCTTACACCAGTCCATCCTACTGGCCCTACACCATATTAATCCTTTCAAGTCTGCACTTTGATTGTTTCCATCCTGTGCCAAAACAGGAATAAAAATCTTGAGTGGTTTAATGACTTCTCATAATAAGTTGACCTTGATTTTGGCATTTGAAAGCTTCCTATACTGATCCAAATCTGACTTTCGATCCAATTCCATGCTGCAATCCAGAGGAGCGGGGGGCAAGGGGCATTGGGACCTCTCTGAGAGCCTGTGAAGATAAGTCCTCTATGTGACATTCAGGGAGAAGGGAAATTACATTCTTTCTTTGAGCTCAGTAACTCTTATCTGGATGGTATCTAAGAGTTCAGCAGTGGCCTTTTCATGTGTTACTGCCCCACATTCAGGTCTACAAAGAAAAAACATTGGTACTACATAAGCCTTTGCCTGTGTGGCTAGAATTCTGTTATAGTATCCATTATAAGTTCCAGAAAAGATGGGAAAAGGATCGTCATTCATATATTCTTCTGTTATACAAATATTTATTGAATACTTACTATCTATGTCAAGTATTGCTGTAAGATGCTATGGGAATAGCACTGAAGAAAATAGACACAATCTGTTTGGGGCTTAGATTAAATGTAAGTGTATCTTTATATGTGGAAAGAACAAACAATAAATGAATAAATGTGTAGTATTTCATATAGTGATAGGTGCTAGAAAGAAACCAGTGTGGATGCAGGAAAGATCATCATGTTTTTCTATTAGGTAGGGATGTACCTACCCCATTTGGTAGGAAATTAAAATGTATATGAAATGGTACACTTCTAATGGTCAATGTTATTATCATGACCTAAGTTGTAAATGTAGACTAGGTGAAAATTGTTTTCCACTGCAAAGCCTAATCTCTGGGGAAAACACTGGGAAAACATAGGTCTTCCAATTTTTAATCAGGTCCTTAGGATTTCCCCACTCAGGAAAACCCCTTGGGTCATATTAGCAGATGGATCTTCTGGCACCAGCAGATGATATTTACTTCCCCCTCGTCTGAGAGGACACTGGGCAAAACCACCGTCAGTAATCATGATCCATAACTCATGGCTCTTCAGAGTCGGTGGTACTGAGATTTGTTTTCTGGCATCTTCAGTCCAAAAGTCACTCAAAACAAACAAACAAACAAAAAATCTCTGTTTTAGGTTGTTAATCCCTAAAATTTATGAGAGCCACTGTCCAATTTTGAAGTTCTGATGCAGAAGGGTGAGTGTTGGATTTTATCTGTCCTGCTATTCTTTCTCCAAATCTTTTCTATGAAAGCCACAGGCTCCTTGAAATGATACATCTCCTGTTAGATGGCAGTTGTCTCTGAGGGGGGACTGGTAGACAGTCAAAGCAGAAGTGCAGCAGAGATCCTGCAGAGTCAAGAGACAACAGGGTTCCTGAATTTTATCCTGATAGAAATTGCCTTTTATGACCTTTTGATACACATCTTTAAACAATCTCTCAGCCTTTATACGGTGGAGACAACAAAGGCACACAGCAGGGTGGGTTTGAGTTCATTCTCTCATTCAGGGTCTCAGTCTCATTTTGGAGGGATTGGGGGGAGAGAGCTGGTACTCATTGTAATGTCACCCTTTGTCCTGTTCTCACACGTATGCCTTAGGGAAGAATGGCCGCAGGAAATGACTCTTCAGTGACGGAGTTTATCCTCCTGGGTTTAACACAACAATCACAACTCCAGCTGCCTTTCTTCTTCATTTTCTTAGGAATCCATGTGGTCACCGTGGTGGGGAACATGGGCTTGATTATTCTGATTGGTCTGAACCCTCACCTGCACACTCCCATGTACTACTTTCTCTTCAACCTTTCCTTCATCGATCTCTGCTACTCATCTGTCATAATCCCTAGACTGCTGATAGGTTTTGTAAAAGAGAACGTCATCTCTTATGCAGAGTGCATGACACAGCTCTGTTTCTTCTCCTTCTTTGTTATTGATGAATGCTGTATTTTGGCATCAATGGCCTATGACCGGTATGTGGCCATCTGTAAGCCCTTGCTTTATAAGGCCATCATGTCCCATCAGGTCTGCCTCATGCTGATGGTGGGAACATATGTAATGGGGTTTGTGGGTGCCATGGCCCACACCGGGTGCATGCTGAGACTCACCTTCTGTGGTGACAACTTCATCAATCATTACATGTGTGACATACCTCCTCTCCTCCGGCTGTCCTGCACAAGCACCTACATCAACGAGTTGGTGGTTTTCATTGTGGTGGGCGTCAACGTAACAGTACCCAGTCTCACCATCTCCATTTCTTACACCTTGATCCTCTCCAACATTTTCCACATCCGTGCTACAGAAGGCAGGTCCAAAGCCTTCAGTACCTGCAGCTCCCACATAGTTGCTGTTTCTCTCTTCTTTGGATCATCAGCATTCATGTATCTTAAGCCTTCTCCTGCTGGGTCTCTGGATCAAGATAAAGTATCCACAGTTTTTTATACCATTGTGGGGCCAATGATGAATCCTTTTATCTATAGTCTGAGGAACAAAGATGTTAAAATTGCACTGAGTAAGACTCTGAAGAAAAGGGCGTTCTCATAAATGGAAACTGTGTTAGTTACAGATGCCAAAACCTAGGAGGCGCACATAATGTATGAAGCTATGGAGAGAACAATAAGAAATCAAAATAGAAATGCAAATGATTCAAATAATAGGGTAAATGAAGTTAATTATTTGTAAATCATTTCACAAAGACAATATAAAGAAGAGGAGGACCAGTCCTTTACCTTTTCATAGAAAGTAAAAAGGATTTCATTTGTCATTCTCCTGCTTATTTTCAGAAGTTTTAAAGTTGTAAGTATAAAAGGTTGAATGGTAATAAATCCAGAAATGGTAAATGGTGAGATATTTTTGACTGAGGCATGTCTGGAATTCCTATGAAACTTTGTTGTGGAATGGACTTTGGTGGACTGTAGATTTGGCCATTTATTTATTCATTAATAAACCTCCATTGGAAGACTATTGAGTTTAAGGAACTGAGGGTAGTCTTTTTGAGTGCTGTAGGGGCTTTTGTTTCAGGAGATCCTTTTATTTCCTAAAAGGGGATAAGAATGGGGATATATTCCTATCACTCTGGTCTCTGGTCTCTTTTCACTTTAGTCTCAAGGGAATGTGGTAAAGCAATATTTCCTTCTGGTCCCTGTTCCTAAGGACAAGAAACTGAGATAACCTTTTAGAGCCATCAGGAGTAAAGGAAATCTACACTGGGTTTTACCTCTTGGGACTTTAGGGCAGAAAATAAGACTTGCTGTGTCTTCATTGGGAAGAATTTTGCTAGAAATCTTTGCCAATTATTAGCAGAGGAATATGTATTCTTTCCTCAAACGGGCTTTCAAACTCTAACTCATTAGCACTCAGCATTTTCCCTTTATTATTTTCATTATCCATTTGTGTCAGGTTTATATGCTACAAATGATATAATTTTACTTAATTAACAAATAGAAGCACTTATCCTGTACTGGACTCTGTTTTTAAACATGAAAAGATACAGAGGTGAACAAGACAGACAATGTGTGTACTCTCATAGGGTTCATTGTCTACAGTAAGGTAGAGCTGGGGTGCACATGGGCAGGATGAGGAGACAGGTAATGAGCATATGTGAATACATCAGAAAAATGCTTTGCAGAGTCTTTTTTTTTTGAAGAGAGAATCTCAAGCAGGCTCCATGCTCAGCATATAGCCTGACATGGGGCTAGCTCTCAGAACCTTGAGATCATGACCTGAGCCGAAATCACGAGTTGGACGCCTAAACAACTGAGCCACACAGGTGCCCCTGCTTTGCAGAGTCTTAAGTTTAGGTGATGGTACAGGGAGCAACTGTGTGGTTACTTTAAGTTGGGTGGAACGGGTTTTCTGAGGAGGTGATGTTTCAGCTGAGATCTCGTTGAGAAGAAGAGTCACATGTAGAGCATTCCAGGCCAAGGGGAATTGTGGCAAGTAATCATGGTGTTGAGTATGAGGGACAGAAAACAGTTGTGACTGTGACTTAGTGGTAGAAATGTAAGTATTAGGAGGTGTATGTAGCATGTAGGAAAAGATTTAGGAAATGAAGGTGGAGAATCAGGGCTGTGCAAGTCTTGAAAAGAGTAAATATTATCTTAAGCTCAGTAAAATCCATGTGATATTAATCACACAAAAGGCCTTACTTCTGCTTCCTCCTCTCCTCTTGGGAGGCCTGTCAATTATTATTTATAACTAATCTTGGAGAAAAGTTCAGGATTCCATGACTGATTTCTAGTGAAACCCATGAAGCAGCATATCTTAGATAATACCAAATTGCTATGTCCTACATGAGAGATTTTTCTTTTGCTAATCTTGCATGCTTAAAGAAGATGAGTCAAAGTCTGTAGGTTGTCACCTGAAACAGAACATGAATTAGGTGGAAGTACCCTTGATCTTGTCTCTTCACCTAGTAGATACAAATGTCCTGAAATAGAAAGACTGTTGAATTTGAAAACATGAAACCATGTTTGGTTCCAGATTCTGTGATTTTTGTATTCTATGCTCTCTCAGCCTTAGTTTCTTTCTTTTTTATTATGTTATGTTAATCACCATCATTAGTTTTTGATGTAGTGTTCCATGATTCATTGTTTGCGTATAACACCCAGTGCTCCACGCAGAACATGCCCTCTTTAAAACCCTTCACCAGGCTAACCCATCCTCCCACCCATCTTCCCCTCTAGAACCCTCAGTTTGTTTTTCAGACTCTATTGTCTCTCATGGTTCATCTCCCCCTCCGATTCCTCCAATTCCCCCCTTCATTCTTCCCCTCCTGCTATCTTTTTTTTTAACATATATTGCATTATTTGTTTCAGAGGTACAGATCTGTGATTCAATGATCTTGCACAATTCACAGCGCTCACCATAGCACATACCTCCCCAATGTTTATCACCCAGCCACCCCCTCCTCCCACCCCCCACTACTCCAGCAACCCTCATTTTGTTTCCTAAGATTAAGAATTCCTCCTATCAGTGAGGTCATATGATACATGTTTTTCCCTGATTGACTCATTTCGCTCAGCATAACACCCTCCAGTTCCATCCACATCATTGCAAATGGCAAGATCTCATTCCTTTTGATGGCTCCCTAATATTCCATTGTATATATATACCACATCTTCTTTATCCATTCATCTGTTGATGGACATCTTGGCTCTTTCCACAGTTTGGCTATTGTGGACATTGCTGCTATAAACATCGGGGTGCACTGTACCCCTTCGGATCCCTACATTTGATTTGTATCTTTGGGGTAAATACCCAGTAGTGCAATTGCTGGGTCATATGGTAGCTCTATTTTCAACTTTTTAAAGAACCTCAATACTGTTTTCCAGAGTGTCAGCCTTAGTTTCTTCATGGCTAATATTTCAAAGTGCTCTGGGTGCAGATTAAATGAAATAATACATGTTTAAAAGATGCTACATAGTTTTAGTGTTTTAAAAATCACATTCCAATGAGTCTCAGATGTACACATCTTTTCATGTAACTGCCCTGAAATTAGTATGTATCTTATATTCAGTGCCATCTTACTTTTGTTAGTGGCTTGTGGCAGTTGTGATGTATCTGTCATTGCTCATTCGTGTGCAAATTTGATTACAGCTATTCATGCTGTTGCCATGGCAACTGTGTTAGAATTGTTGGTAATACCTGTATGGGGTTAATCACCATTTAAAGTTCTTTAGTTTTAAATATATATCTTATATAAAAATTTAACTTACAGTGTTTATAATGGTAACTTCAGTTACATTATAATTATATAGCACTGAAGTATGAAGTTATCATGTATGCAGAAGGATCAGAAAGATAGGGAAATGGAAGCAATGGGTGTAAATTTGAAAATAGTGAAGCAAATATACTTCATGGGTGGAATGGCCACAGTTTCATTTATCCATTCATCTCTCTGTCTATTCTATCTATTTATTTATTGTATAACAATAACAAGAGTTTTATAAGCCCTAAGAAAGTAAGATACCGGGGCACCTGGGTGGCTCAATCATTTAGCATCTGCCTTCAGCTCGGGTCAAGATCCTAGGGTCCTGGGATCAAGCCCCACATCGGGCTCCCTGCTCAGTGGGGAGTCTGCTTCTCCCTCTCCCACTCCCCCTGCTTGTGTTCCCTCTCTCGCTGTGTGTCTCTGTCAAATAAATAAAATCTTAAAAAAAAAAAGTAAGATACCCATAAGTCAATGAAGCTGGATCATATTTCATTACTGAGATACATGCAAAAGAACAGCATAACATGAAAAGCAATGTAACTGAAGGCAGGATGGATTGTTGAATTCTTTGTAGTGTCTAGAAACTTCTAGAAGAATACTTTCATTAAGTATAAAATAGAAATTCTAAGTGGCACATGATCATCATGCCACTAAATAGTTGGCAGCCTTTTTTTCTTAGTATACAAAAAAAACCCCAATGTCATGTCTTACAAATGGTAACATTAAAGTATCAGTAAAATCCCATATTATCTTTACCCTGTTTGGTTAATAATGGTTGTTATGGGTTGAACTGTGGTCACTCAAATCATTGTGCTGATGCCTTAACCCCCAGTACCTCAGAATGTGACTGTATTTGGAGATAGGGTCTTTAAAGAGGTGATTAAAATGAGGCCATTAGGATGGCTCCTAACCCAAATTACTTCTTAGACTTATAAGAAGTAATTTGGACACAGAGAGACATCAGAGGCATGAGTGTGTGCAAATTGAGGAAAGACCATGTGAATATATAGGGAAAGTGTAGCCATCTGCAAGCCAAGGGCTGTTGCCTCAGAAGAAATCAAACCTGCTAACATCTTGATTTTGGACTTCAAGCTTCCGGAACTGTGAGAAAATACATTTCTGCTCTTGTAAACTACCTAGTCTGTGGTATTTTGTTATGGTAGCCCCAGTGAACTAATATATAAAATATTTACTAAATATATGAAATTTACTAAATAAGAAAGTATTTGCTAAATACTATAAATAACAAAAATACAATATGTAGTATAAATAGCAAAAATGCAACTGAGTACATTTTATTATTTATTTATTTATTTATTTTATTTTATTTTTTTTTAAATGTTTTATTTATTTATTCATGAGAGTCAGAGAGAGAGAGAGGCAGAGGGAGAAGCAGGCTTCCCACTGAGCAGGGAGCCTGATGTGGGACTCGATCCCAGGACCCTGGGATCATGACCTGAGCCGAAGGCAGACGCTCAACCATCTGAGCCACCCAGGCGCCCTTTATTTATTTATTTTAAAGAAGGAGAGAAAGAGAGAGTGAGTGAGCAAGTGGGGAATGGGCAGAGGGAGGGAGAGAGAGAGAGAGAGAGAGAGAGAGAGAGAGAGAATCCCAATCTGGCTCTATGCCACTTGGGGAGCCCTATTCCGGGCTCCGTCTCACAACCCTGAGATCATGACCCGAGCCAAAAATCAAGAGTCAGACGCTTAACTGACTGAGCCACCCATGCACCCCTTAACTGAGTAAATTTTAGAGATCTAATTGGCTTTATTAAATGACTCAAGAATGGGAAGTATCCCATCTAGTAAACAGAGGAGTGTACCCAGGAGTTATTCAAAATTCAAGGTTTGAGGAACCTAAGGAATAGCACGGAGGACATTAGGAGAAGGAAGGGAAAAAGAAGGGGGGAAATCGGAGGGAGAGATGAACCATGAGAGATTATGGACCCTGAGAAACAAACTGAGGGTTCTAGAGGGGAGGAGGGTGGGGGTATGGGTTATCCCGATATTAAAGAGGGCATGTACTGCATGGAGCACTGGGGGTTGTATGAAAACAGTGAATTGTGGATCACTGCATTGAAAACTAGTGATGTATTGTATGGTGAGTAACATAACATAATAAAATAAAGTTTAAAAAAACACAAAATTCAAGGTTTTGGGGGCGTCTGGTTTGCTCAGTCAGTTGAGCATCTAACTTTTGGTTTCGGCTCAGGTCATGATCGTAGGGTCATAAGATCGAGCCTTGTGACAGGCTCCGCACTGGGGGTTAAAGTGAGGGGTCTTATTGTGCAGTTTACCTCATCTTTCTCTGGGGAATGGAGAGCGTGTATGTGGCAGACGCATTAGCACTGATGGAAAAATTCCTGACGGGCTGGTTAAGACTACATTTCTGGGGAGAGGTTGAACTGCAATTAGATTAGGTAGTAATAATAATAATAATAATAGTAATAATAAAGGAAAAAAAAGATTAGGTATTAAGCCCTGGTTTGGGAACTCGGTCTAAGTTACACCATTTGGGGCCCATGTTTTTAACACTATGAAATATTTTTTTAAAAGAGTTGGATTCATGGTATAAATATTTTGTTTAATACTAAATATAGCTGTATCAAATTTGATGGTCAAAAAGGCATACCTACCAAACTTACTTTTACTGAAAGACTTATTAATCTATTCGAATCTTCTCTTTAATCCACTTTGAATTTCAAAACTCTATAAAAAATAATGTTCATCAATATGTCAGGACGTGAGTATTTTTATGTTTGTCTGGAGTTAAGGCTTTCTGAGCAAATTTTACTGGAACCCAGGTTATAGGCAAGTGTTAGAAAGGCTGGGAGGCATGCTCTACTCCTCTCCTTCTGGGGCAGAAGCCAGTCTCAGAGTTCTGCACTGAAGCAAGCTGCTGGCTCCTTTCCTTTGTTTTTAGCTGACCCCAGGCATCCAAACTATGCTAGTTTCATCAGCACTTTGGTGGAAGAGAGAGAGAGAAACCCATTCCTTGTTCTGTGTGAGTTTGAGAAAAATGTGTATACTGCTGTGTTGGATGCCATTTTATCTCCCAATTCTGTAAACTTAAATTAGATAAAGTTGATTTGCTGTTCAGGTGATATTATCCTTACTGACTTTTCTGCCTGCTGGATCTTTATCATACAGTAATATCTCTCTTTAATTAAATAAATTAAATAAAGATTAAGTGTCCCTGATAAGCTGCCTTGTTGTTATATCTGTTTACTGAAATTAAGATAGCTACTCCAGCTTTCTTTTGAGTGTTAGCATGGCATATATTTCTTCATCCTTTTACTTTTGACCTAAGTCTTTATGTTTAAAATGAGTTTCTTATAGACAGCATATAGTTGAGTTTTTTTTAAATTTTTATTTATTTTATTTTTAAGATTTTTTTTATTTATTTGAGAGAGAGAGAGACAGAGAGCATGAGCAGGGGGAAGAGCAGAGGGAGAGGAAGTAGCAGGCTCCCTGCTCAGCAGGGAGCCTGATGCTGGACTCGATCCCAGCACCCCAGGATCATTACCTGAGCTGAAGGCAGATGCTTAACTGACTGAGCCACCCAGTGCCCCTAGTTGGAGTTCGTTTTATTATTGACTTTGAAAATCTGTCTTTGTATTGATTTATCTAAACCATTTTCATTTAAAGTGATTATTAATGTAGTTGGATTTTTATTTATCTGTTTATAACTGCTTTCTACTTATGCACACATTTCTTTTTTCTCTTCCCCTTTTCATATTCTCCAGATTTAACTGAGCATTTTATATTATTCCATCATATTTCCTCTCAGCATATCAATTATACTTTATTTAAAATATTTATACTGGTTTCCCTATGGTTTACAATACCCATTTTAAGTTAATCTAAGTTCACCCTCACATATTCAAATTAATAAAATTATGAATGAAAGGGGAGAGATCACGACTAACACCAAGGAAATAGAAACAATTATTAGAAATTATTATCAACAACTATATGCCAATAAACTGAGCAATCTGGATGAAATGGAGGCCTTCATGGAAACCTATAAGCTGCCAAGACTGAAACAGGAAGAAATTGACGACCTGAATAGGCCAATAACCAGTAACGAGATTGAAGCAGTGATCAAAAACCTCCCAAAAAACAAGAGTCCAGGGCCTGATGGATTCCCTAGGGAATTCTACCAAACATTCAGAGAAGAAATAATGACTATTCTACTGAAGCTGTTTCAAAAAAAATAGAAACAGAAGGAAAACTTCCAAACTCATTCTATGAGGCCAGCATTACCTTAATCCCCAAACCAGGCAAAGACCCCATCAAAAAGAAGAATTTCAGACTGATATCCCTGATGAATATGGATTCCAAAATCTTCAACAAAATCCTAGCTAATAGGATCCAACAATACATTAAAGGATCATCCACCACGACCAAGTGGGATTTATCCCCGGGATTCAAGGGTGGTTCAACATTCGCAAATCAACCAGTGTGATAGAACACATTAATAAGAGAAGGGAGAAGAACCATATGGTCCTCTCAATTGATGCAGAAAAAGCATTTGACAAAATACAACATCGTTTCCTGATTAAAACTCTTCAGAGTATAGGGATAGAGGGAACATTCCTCAAGTTCATAAAATCTATCTATGAAAAACCCACAGCGAATATCATCCTTAATGGGGAAAAGCTGAGAACCTTTCCCTGAAGATCAGGAACACGTCAAGGATGCGCACTCTTGCCACTATTATTCAACATAGTACTAGAAGTCCTAGCAACAGCAATCAGACAACAAAAAGAAATAAAAGGTATTCAAATTGGCAAAGAAGAAGTCAAACTCTCTCTTTTCGCAGATGACATGATACTTTATGTGGAAAACCCAAAAGACTCCACCCACAAATTACTAGAACTCATACAGCAATTCAGCAATGTGGCCGGATACAAAATCAATGCACAGAAATCAGTTGCTTTCTTAAACACTAACAACGCAACTGTAGAAAGAGAAATTAGAGAAACGATTTTATTTACAATAGCACCAAAAACCGTAAGATATCTCGGAATAAACCTAACCAAAGAAATAAAGGATCTATACTCTAGGAACTACAGAACACTCATGAAAGAAATTGAAGAAGACAGAAAAAGATGGAAAAATATTCCATGCTCATGGATCGGAAGAGTAAACATTGTTAAAATGTCTATGCTACCCAGAGCAATCTATACCTTCAATGCCATCCCGATCAAAATTCCAATGACATTTTTCAAAGTGCTGGAACAAACAATCCTAAAATTTGTATGGAATCAGAAAAGACCCCAAATCGCTAAGGAAATCTTGAAAAAGAAAAACAAAGTGGGGACATCACGTTGCCTGATTTCAAGCTATATCACAAAGCTGTGATCACCAAGACAGCATGGTCCTGGCACAAAAATAGACATATAGACCAGTGGAACAGAATAGAGAACCCAGATATGGACCCTCAACTCTACGGTCAAATAATCTTTGACAGAGCAGGGAAAAACATGCAATGGAAAAAAGACAGTCTCTTCAATAAATGGTGCTGGGAAAATTGGACAGCCACATGCAGAAGAATGAAACTCGACCATTCTCTAACACCATTCACAAAAATAAACTCAAAGTGGATGAAAGACCTCAATGTGAGACAGGAATCCATCAAAATCCTGGGGGAGAACATAGGCAGTAACCTCTTTGACATCGCCTACAGGAACTTCTTTCAGATACATCTCCAAAAGCTAGTGAAACAAAAGCAAAAATGAACTTTTGGGACTTATCAAGATAAAAAGCTTCTGCACAGCAAAGGAAACAGTCAACAAAACAAAGAGGCAACACACAGAATGGGAGAAGATATTTGCAAATGACACTACAGATAAAGGGCTGGTATCCAAGATCTATAGAATTTCTCAAACTCAACACCCAAAAAACAAATAAGTCAAAAAGTGGGCAGAAGATATGAAAAGACACTTCTCTGAAGAAGACATACAAATGGCTAACAGACACATGAAAAAATGTTCATCATCATTAGCCATCAGGGAAATTCAAATCAAAACCACATTGAGATACTACCTTACACCAGTTAGAATGGCAAAAATGGACAGGGAAAGAAACAAATGTTGGAGAAATTGTGGAGAAAGGGGAACGCTCTTACACTGTTGGTGGGAATGCAAGTTGGTACAGCCACTTTGGAAAACAGTGTGGAGGTTCCTCAAAAATTTAAAAATAGAGCTACCCTATGACCCAGCAATTGCACTCTGGGTATTTACCCCAAAGACATAGATGTGGTGAAAAGAAGGGCCATATGCACCCCAGGGTTCATAGCAATGTCTGCAATAGCCAAACTGTGGAAAGAGCCGAGATGCCCTTCAACAGATGAATGGATAAAGAAGATGTGGTCCATATATACAAGGGAATATTACTCAGCCATCAGAAAGGATGAATATCCAACTTTTACATCAACATGGATGGGACTGGAGGAGATTCTGCTAAGTGAAATAAGTCAAGCAAAGAAAGTCAATTATCAGATGGTTTCACTTATTTGTGGAACATAAGGAAGAGCATGGAGGACATTAGGAGAAGGAAGGGAAAAATGAAGGGGGGGAAATCGGAGGGGGAGATGAACCGTGAGAGAATGATGGACTCTGAGAGACAAACAGGGTTTTAGAAGGAAGGGGGGTGGGGGATTGGTTAGCCCGGTGATGGGTATTAAGGCGGGCACGTACTGCATGGAGCACTGGGTGTTATACGAAAACAATGGATCGTAGATCACCACATCAAAAACTAATGATAATATTGTATGGTGACTAACATAACATAATAAAATTAAAAAAAATCTTATGTTTTATATATAATGTCCAGGGTTTTTTGTTGTGATAGTGGGAAGAATAAGAAAAATATACCATCTCCATCCTCCCAGAAGCAAGAGTCCCATTTGGTTCTTTTTAAATTTTCTGCCTATCTGTTAAAATATTTTATTCTATAATTTGTTTTAAGAATATTTGTAATTGCTTGTTGAAACAAATTTATGTTTACTGTATTAAAATTCTTGTCAAATAATTCTAACATTTGGGTTATATATAGAGAGAGAAAAATAGAAAGAGAGAAAAACTTTTCACTAATTGAATTTTTCTGTCCCTGGATCCTAGTAGGATTCCACAATGCATTTAGTTGTTATTTCTCCTTAGTCTTCCCTGATCTCTATTTTTCATTCTTCACCTTCTTTTTTATGACTATAATGATTTTGAAGAGTGTAGGTAGATATGTTGAATAATGCCCTTATTTGGGTTTGTTCTCTCCCATAACAGTATAGATTCATGGATATTGAATTTCTTTGGGGGGTTTATAATGGGCATGGGGGTACTGACCCCCATACAGTCAAAAGTCCATGTATAACTTTTAACTCCTCCAAAACTTTACTAATAGCCTACTGTTGCCTGGAAGCCTTATCGATAAAATAAACAATTGATTAACACATATTTTGTATATTGTATGTATTATGTATTGCATTCTTATAATAAAATAAGCTAGAGAAAATCTCCAAAAAATATTTCCAATATATTTAAACCGTGTGATTCAAGGGTCAACTGTGTTTATTTTGTTGCTCGAAAAGATCCAACTTTGCTCCTTCAGAACTCCCAGGTTGGATCCTGTGAACTTTTGACCATGACTTCGTCTTCTTTTTTAAAAATTAATTCTTTAGACTCTGATATATACAATGCTACAGAATCATTTTGTAATTTCTCTGGTTCAGCCCCAAAATGAATCCCTTCTCCAGGGAGCCATAGTTCTTATTATCAGAGAATATTATTAAGAAACCAAGATCTGGGTGCTTGAGTGTTCATTGCTACTAGGGTATCACTGTTTCTAGGTCCTCTTAGTGAAGAAAGGTAGGAAATATTTGTATGTATTCAAACACTTATCTGTCTGTCTACGTATCTACCTATCATCTATCTATATTTTTTGTCTCCATATATCTTAATATGTATATTAAATGTAAACATGTTCTCTCTGACTCTAATCTAGCACCAGATAGTTCATTCTAGACTTCCTCTTTTGTATATTTGTAACTTCTTTCTGTGACAGAAACAGTTATTTGGCTATACATTGCAAGAGTAAATACAAAACAACCTGTATAAAAGCACTGTACTCTAGTTGATAAATTTGTTTCCCACAGGGGTATGGGCTTGCAATTCTGAAACTCTAATACACATATACTGGGGTTGAATGAATAAGAAATTGTAGCTAAGAGAAAGTTTATTATATTCAAATGCCTTTTCCTATTTGATTGTGACTACTAATGTATACTTTCAGAAAGACTAATGTTCAGACATACCCTGTGTTCCCCTTGTCTTTGACTGATTATAAGACCTACTTAAATTCTGAGTGTTCCAGCCAGTTTTCTTAGAGGAGGTAGAATGGGAGTCTTGATTCAGGCTGGCTTAAAGAGAATTCTTAGTTGAACCAGTCTCAACTATGATCTTCTGGCTCCTGTCCCTGAAACATTTTCCATAAATAAATCTGTTTAGATTTCGTTTTGTATCAATACATAAATTTTAAATTACTACAGAAGGTTGAATAAACTTGAATTGTAAAAAACTGAATACTACTCAGCAGTAAAAGGAATGGACCATTGATATATATAACAACTGGGTTGGACTTAAGGGCATCATACTTAGTGAAAAAGCTAAACTCAGGTGTCCATCAACAGATGAATGTATAAAGAAGATGTGAGATTTTTATAAGGGTTGCTGGAAGGGAGGGGAGTGGAGGGATGGGGTAACTGGGTGATGAGCATTAAGGAGGGCACGTGATGTAATGAGCTCTGGGTGTTGTATGCAACTGATGAATCACTAAATTCTACCCCTGAAACTAATGATACACTATGTGTTAGCCTAATTGGATTTAAATAAAGAATTAAAAAAAACACAAATATTCACCAAAGCAAAAAAAAAAAAGCTAAATTCAGAGGTTACATATTATATGATTTCATTTCTTGTTCTCTGATTTCATTCCCTAAAGGAATCAACTGTAGAGATGGAGAACAGGTTAGTGGTTGCTGGAAGACAGAGATGCAGGGAGAGGGGGGTGGTTGTGCTATAAAGGGGTAGAATAAGGTGATGGAACAGTTCTATTTCCTAATTGTGGTGGTCATTACATGAATCTGTAAGGATCAAATTGCACTGACCTACATATAGTCACAAACACACACACCAGAAACACTCAGTGCATGTAAAACTGCTGAAAACTGAAGAGAGTCTGTAGTCCTAAAGTCTAGCTAATGTTATTGTACCAAAGTCAGTTTCCTGGTTTTGCTGTTATTCTACAGTTGTTGAAGATGTCACTGTGGTAGGAATCTGGGTTGGGTTCAAGGGAGTCTATGCATTATTATATTCCTGTGAATCTATACTCATTTAAAAGTAAAATTTACATGCCTTCTCACAAGCACAAGTAGAAATTAATATATACATTGAAATTCTAAAGTCATATTTTCTTGAAATGGAAGCCTATTAACACTGATTTTTCTTATAGATTTAATTTTAATATGTTGAAAACAAAGACATATTGAGTCAGAACAACCCAAAATAAAGTTTCATGGGATAATGGATTGTTATTCTATCAAATAACTTTTCATTAAACAATTATCTCTGAAAACAATTAAAAGTATCCTTTTGCTGTATGTCTATAAAATATGCATAAACAATTATTATTTGAAGGTCCTCAAGATACTAAACATAGCATAATAAATAAACTTTACTGAAATGTTCACAAATTCTTGCTAAAATGAATATGTTTCCTACAATGATAATTGGTGACATTTTCAATGAAGCTATTTATTTGCATCTTTATAGGGGACAGCAGAGGGTCCTTTCTTGTCAAACCTGGGGAACATATAACCCCTGATGGGAAATTAACATTTACTGTCACAATTAAGGTGTAAACTCAGACATCATTTTCTTCCCTGTAGAGTATATCATGATAGGAAGATCTTAGGAGAGACCTATACCTAGATTTTTAATGAGGTCCAAAAGATTTATAAGCCTTATGGAAAAACTTTGTTCTCTATGGCATGGTGGGTCCAATGTCAGCTATGTGGTTTCCCTTCAAACTCTCTTAGTAAATTTACAACTAGAAGTTTGATCTACTCCCCAGACTGACTCCTGGAACATTCAATCTGGGAGATCTATGCTATTGCTCTTTTGCATATAAATGAAGAAGATCCTGTGACTGTATCTGCTCAGTTTTGATATTGTAAAAGCCAGTTCCACCAGGACAGTGGAGGTGAAACTCACAAAGACTCCGCACTGAGTTCTCACAATGGTAGGAGAGTGAATTATGCAAGTTTCTATTTTTCTCTCACTGTTGCTGAAAAATGGTGAAAATTATTTATTTTTAATAACAAGAAACTCAAAAGTATGCATCACTGATCTTACTGCCTGCATTATTCTCAGCACACCCTTGTGTTGGCTTCATACTCAGTCTGGTAGCAGGAGAGCTATAGCAGTTCCAAGGGACATGTCCAGAAAATAGGAACATCGGAGGAAGAAAAGATTTGTTTTTTTTCCCTAAAAATATTTTTTTGCTGAAATATACTATACATATGAAAAGTTTACATCATAATCAGTATACAGCTTGATACATTTTCACAAATGTGACTAGCATCCAAATTATGTTTCTCTTTCATGCCCTCCTACAAAGCAAAGAAAACTCATCTACCTTCCTTTATTCATTCTCTGTCCAGCTAGGATGGAACAAAGGAGGAGAATGTGTAGAAACACCCAGTGGATAGTTAAGTATAAATCTTAGGCTACCAAAGGTCTCCTCAATAAGTGTTATCAGTAATTGATTTCGTGGATTCTTGTAGTTAAGTATTTGGAAACCCTGTAGACTCTGAAACACTTCCTTTTAGGAAGCAAAATATCTGAATGGTCACTACCCTAGCAGAATTTTCTCTTTTTTGATAGTTATCACAGGGAACTGACATATCTGGTAGGATAACGGAAACATGAGTAGGAACTAGGAAGTGAAAGATCAGATGAGTGGGAAGGAGATATGGGGACACCCTCTCACTACTGAAGCTCACCAACAGGTAGGCTTAATCCTCAGCTACTCCATCCCTTTATCTTCTAGTAAGGATAGGAGCAGTTGTTGGTCACATGCAGCTCATGCAACAAAAGAAAGAGTGATTTTAATGTTGAGGGGCATGTGTGCCAGTGCATTCTGACCCTGTGAAGCAAAGGAGGACTTATTTGCGGGTCTGAGTCTTCTTATAAATAAGAGTGTGTAAGGAGAGAGCTGGGGTTTCTATTAATGGGATTTTCTTCTGTTCTCACAGATTTCCAGAGAGGAGAATATTGGTTAGAAATGACTCCTTAGTGACTGAATTTCTTCTTGCTGGATTAACAGACCACCCACAACTCCAGCAACTCCTCTTTTTCCTGTTTCTGATGATCTACATTGTCACCATGGTGGGCAACCTTGGTTTGATCATTCTCATTGGTCCCAACTCTCACCTCCACACCCCCATGTACTACTTCCTCTTCAACCTATCCTTCATTGATCTCTGTTACTCTTCTGTTTTCACCCCCAAGATGCTGATGAACTTTGTATCAAAGGAGAATATCATCTCCTATGTCGGGTGCATGACTCAGCTGTTTTTCTTTCTCTTTTTTGTCATCTTGGAATGCTACGTGTTGACCTCAATGGCCTATGACCGCTATGTGGCCATCTGTAATCCATTGCTGTATAGGGTCACCATGTCCCATCAGGTCTGTCCCTTGCTAAGTGTTGCTGCATATATGATGGGATTTGCCAGAGCCTCTGCCCACACAGGGTGCATGCTTAGATTAACCTTCTGCACTGTCAATATCATCAACCATTACCTGTGTGACATTCTTCCTCTTCTCCAACTCTCTTGCACCAACACCCATGTCAATGAGGTAACAGTTCTGATAGTTGTGGGAATTAATATCACCGTACCCAGTTTTACCATCCTGATTTCTTATGTCTTCATTCTCACTAGCATTCTTCATATCAAATCTGCTCAAGGAAGATCAAAAGCCTTCAGTACCTGTAGCTCTCACATCATTGCACTTTCTCTTTTTTGGGGGTCAGCAGCATTCATGTATCTTAAATATTCTCCTGAATCTATGGAGCAGGGAAAAATTTCTTCAGTTTTCTATACTAATGTAGGGCCTGTGCTCAATCCCCTGATCTACAGTTTGAGGAACAAGGATATCAAATTTACACTGCAGGAAACCATTTTTAAAATCTGGAGGAGAAACATGCTGTAATTACAAGTCATAATGTAAGGAAACTCAATTTTAAAAAAAATTTATTAGTGTTTTTCAAGAAGAGGTTGTGGTCATTACCAGTGTTGTTTCTGCAGATTGTGTTATCTGTGTTTTAATAGACTTATCATTTATCCCTCATATCATTTCCCTACCTTGTCTCATTTTTTGCTTCCATATTTCTGTACCTGATACTAGTTTACTAAATAACTGATAACATGTTTACAAAAAGAACAAATATACAGACTCTTTTTTTCATACTGTTTCTGTCTCTGGGATATTCCTAATCTGGACAAATATGGAAAGCTTCTTAAGTGCCAGAAAGTTGAAATTACAGCTTGCTCACCTAAACACAGAAGTGGCAAATACTATAGAAACATTCTTATTCTTCCCCATATTGTTGCTGGTATAGGCAACAGGCTTCAATGAGATGTGTTCATTACAAACTGTGTATATAGCTTGAAGTATAATCAAATCCCTCTGATCTTTTCATTTTGTTCTATTTTCTTATCAACTTTTCTTTTTATTATTCTGTTCTTCCTTGTTCCCTTTGAAAATGGCCAAATCTGTATTACACACCACCTGATTTTGAGAACCTCAATCAGTCCAGTTCATTTAATATTGAAGTGAATACATATGACTCCACCTTTTATTGCCAAAGATATTAACATAGGATGACTAAAGAAATAATACATATGTATCTCAGGATCCAAATATGGGGGATGACTGATGTATTAAAAGACTTGTCTTCATTGCTATCTAATATGGCATCAGATATTTTGAAAAAGAGCATGAAGTTCTCACTGTAGTCTGTTATTTATCACTTAAAAGAAAATAATGCATCTTGGGAGAAACATGTTAGACATAAAAGAAAATAATGCATCTTGGGAGAAACATGTTGGACTTTTTGTATTTATTTAATGACGTTTATAATGAAAAAGGGTATATATTAATGATAATAAACTTTATTTCTAGCAACATTTTGTGAGCTTACTTAAATCTGTGTCTTAGTCCATTTGGGCTGTTATAACAAAATAACATAGAATTGGTGGCTTATAAACAACAGAAATTTATTCCTCACAGTTCTGGAGGCTATAAGTCCAAGATCAGGATGCCAGTACGAATGGCTGAGGGCACTCTTTTAGGTCACACACCTCTCATTATATCCTCACATGGTGGAAAGCACTGTGATCTACATGGAGCTTCTTTTATAAGGCACAAATCACACTCATGAGAATTCCATTGTCATGACCAAAGCACCTTCCAAAGACCCCTCATCCTAATATGTTTGGGGGTTAGGATTTCAACATTTGACCATAGCACTTTTTCTCACCAAGAAGATAATAAGCATTTGAAGTAAATACTGTTTCCTATAATTTTCCTATTTCTCAATGTTTTTCTCATTTGTATATTTAGAATGTCAGGTATATTGGAAGGACAAGAAGTACTTGTTAAATTGGATTATCTTGCTTGAACAACAACAATAATGTTTATTGCTAAAACAATAATGAATAAAATAACAATAATAAATAAAACAGAAAGAACTTTGGGGTATAATTTGTGTTTGGGAGTGGACTGTGGCAGTCATAGGGAGGTGCTGCTCATCTCTTCAAGAGAACCAGCTGGGGGGAGCACTGTTGAATGATAGTCTATAGCTGATACTCCTTTGGTTTCAACATTGTGTTCAGGTAGAGTCCATGCTCACTCTGAGATGTCCCCAGCCAATGGCTTAGCATGATGGGTCATACAGGAGCTGGCCAATATCATCGTAACAAAGGTGTCTTCTGATACGCATTTTTTGCTTAGGTACTTCTTGTCATCCTAACAGAGACTTTTTAGAACTGCCCTATAGTCTGAGATTTTCCTACTGTGTCCTTGCTTCTTTCTCTTTCTTAGGTGTCAGAGTTTCAACCCATTTGAAGGCCTTTATCAATGACTCCTTCTTCCCATTTTACCCTTCACAGCTATTTACCATAATAAATGTCTTGCAGGTCTAATTATTTCTTGGCATCTGCTCCTTGGGGATCTCTAGATGACACAGAAGATTTATGCTAACTGATTTTAACACTTAGTACTAGGCTCTGATAATGAAGACAGATTGGTTTTGTTATAAAGATAGATAAGTAAGTCATAGTACAACATCGAAGGTCCAGAAAGAGATCCTTACTTATACAGTCATTTGATTTTTGACCAGGCAAGAAAGTAAATCCATAGGATAGGAAAATATTTTAAGCAATTGATGCTGGAAATACTGTTCTTGAGAGAACAATTAAGCGACCTCTCCCTCACACCATATACAACAATTAATTTTAAATGGATCAGACTGCACACATAAAATTTAAACGTAAATCTTCTAGAAGAAAACATAAAAAAGTATGTTGGTGTAGACATAGATTTCTTACACACATTCTAGAAAGCACTAAACTCAAAAGAAAAGAAAACAAAGACAAAATAAACTTCATTAACATTAGAGCACCTGTTTACCAAAAAAAAATTCATAGGCAAGCCACAGACTTGAAGAATATTTGCAATAACTGTATCTGATAAAGATATTGTAACCATAATATATAACAAGTTCAAAATTAAAAGATCCCTAAATAATAAAAGACCATTTCATAAATGGGCAAATGATTTGAAAGACAGGTCCCAAAGAAAGGCATGCAAACGGCCAATAAGCACATGGAAATGTGTTTAACTTTCTGCACCTCCTTAGATGTGTAGTCATTAGCTGGATAACACTCCCTTGGCAGCTGTACTGTCCTCCCTCGCTTCATTGCATGGGCTCTGCCCCTTGAGAGGCTTAAGCACCTGTTGGGCCTCCTAATTGGTCTCCCTCCATGTTGGACCCAGAACTGGGTGGAGCCTCTATTTCAGACGTCTAAGCACTTTCAAACCCTCCAGTCCTCCAAGCACCAATCCTATAGAGCTTCTCCTCTGAGATTCTAGTATCTGGTTATGCTTCCTCTTTCCATGTTTTCTACCAGTTTTGAGTGGTAGCTATTTTCTGTAATTTAATAGTCTTTATATTTTCAACTTTTTTCTCTTTCCCCCTTGCAATATCTGAATAAACCAATTCTTTGTTTTAAATACACTCTATAAGAAGCACATATTTTACCATTTGTTTTTCTGACTGCACCTTGTCTGATACAGGTAGCACATTTTATGTGATTTTGATGGATTGATTTGCTCACTTTAAGAGGTATTATCTTGTCTATCAGCACATTCCAAACCTCAATGGCAATGATTAGTCAGAAGTAGACATTTGACTTGTCTTTTCTACCATAACAGTTTTTTAACTTTTGTTTTCTCCTTAGAGTTACTGACTTGGTAAGATTAAATGTAGGGATTTTCATAGTTCTCCTTTTGCTACATGGGAGAACCCATCTGAGATTAAAACTGAGTAGAACTAAGCAGAACAAAAAGTGGGAAGAGTGACACACACATGAATGACTTGGTCCGGGGTACAGCCCTACAAGAAGCCATGTACATCCTCAGCTTAGCAGTTTCACACACATTTGTGGTATGGGCTGGCTTATCTAGACAGATTCAGCTTGAATTTCTGTCACTTAATTTGAAGGATTCTTAATGTACCCTCTATAAAATATCCCACATATACCACACAATTCTGCATAGTGTAGTGGTAAAAGAAATCAATTCTGGATTTATAGACGCTTAAATATGAATCTTGTTCTGGCTGTTGCTATTTTGACTGTGGAACAATGAATGAATCCCTCCTGCCTGATTTGAGAGGGTGCGGGGACAGGAGGGAAGGTGAATAGAGAATCTAGTGCTGTGACTGGCTAACAGTAACTAATAGTGGTACAAATCTCAGTTTCTTTGGTTATCACTCTAGTTATACTGAGAAATCATAGGGTCAAGCCCTATACCTCATTTTGTGTGTGTTCACTCTGTTTTGCAGTCTAAATGCTCAAAAAATTGTTCATTAAATGTAATGAGTCAGAAAAATCTCTAAAATAGAGTCTGTTTATGGAGTTTTAGCCCTCATGTACTACCTACTTTGGGTAGAATAGAACTCTCAAGACCTGGCCGCCTGGGTGGCTCAGTTGGTTAAGCCACTGCCTTCGGCTCAGGTCATGATCCTGGAGTCCCGCATCGGGCTCCCTGCTCAGCAGGGAGTCTGCTTCTCCCTCTGACCCTCCCCCCACTCATGTGCTTTCTCTCTCTCATTCTTTCTCTCAAATAAATAAATAAAATCTTTAAAAAAAAAAAAAAAAAGAACTCTCAAGACCTGAAACATAAAATTCCAAGCTCTAGGTTCCTGTGGACTTAGTGGGCTCCTAGGTTTTATCCTAGAAGTACAGTGGAGGACTCTGGTTAAGGATGGAACTAATGTAGGCAACTTGTCTCTATTTCTTCTTGAAACTCACTAACATGACAAAAAAGGGATTAAAAATGACGTTAACTCACCTAATTTATTATTATAACCGTATAACAGTAGGGATTAGGAATAGAGAGCAAGAAGAGAGTGTGCACATCTGCACAATGATGGTACGGGGTGGAAAAGTTACAAATTCTCATCTTAGCAGGAGTCCTGGTTAGAAAACTCTTAGAGTAATCTGAATTGGAGATGAAGAGAGAATATAGAAGCTGTGTAAGAAGGAAGGCCAAATCTTTCAAGGAGTTGAATTCTCTGGGAATTGGAGACTGGATGAAGATGGCCAACGAGAGGAAGTTGCTTAAGTTTAGTTTGTAGATTAGTTGCCTGGATGATGGCAAAAATAATGTGGAACATGAAGATCTGGAGGAGGAGCAGTGGGAATCATCAGAAAGTGCTGACTTCAGTTTTGGGCACTTTGAGCTTGAGGCACATAAGATAGAACTTTCTGAGAGGCATTTATGGAAGTCCATGTAAATGTAGATATAGATCTACATATAGATCTGCATTTCTCAAAATGAGTGATTTTGCCACCCAAGGGACACATGCCAGTGTCTGGAGAACATTTTGATTGTCATACCTGGTGGTGGGGGATACTGCTGGAATCCAATGGGTAGAGGCCAGGGATGCTTTTATCTTGTGATACACAGGACAGCTTCACAATAAAGAATTATCTAGTCCAAAATGTCAATAATGCCAAGTTGAAAAACCTTAATATAATGAATATGGATTAGGAATAGGGGAGGGATACCAACACTTATCAGGCTCTTTTTATGTGTCAGGCATGTTTCTGATACTTTATATGATTTAACTCCTTTAATCCCCACAACAATCCTATGAGATTGCTCCTTTACTAAACTCACTTTATATATATACATAGGTATTAAGTAGATATGAAAATATACATACAAGGGCCAGAAAAGTTCTATCACTGTCTTCAGTCTCACAGTTAAGGATTTTAAAGTCCAAATTTGACTTGAGGGCCCACTCCCACTCTTTCTCTCTCTTTTAAAATTTTTATTTATTTTTACTATATTTTCTTTTCAAATTTTTATTTAAATTTTAGCTAGGTAGCATACAATGCAATATTGGTTTCAGGAGTAGAATTCAGTGATTCATCACTTGCATACAACACCCTAAGCCCATCATATCAAGTGCCCGCCTTAATACCCATCACCCATCAAGCCCAGCCCCAACACTCCCACTCTCTTAACCACTTTGCTAGAACATCCCTTTATAGAAGTGAAATCCACAAGCATGGACAGTGCTAAAGCTATGATTTAATGTTTTACTAATGCAATCCCAGAGACTTCAGGAAAGTGCTAGAAATGGCAAGTGACTGTGCCCCAGACTTTCCTCTTAGGACTGTGCATAGAGTCCAGGGGATGATGAAAGAAGTGACAAAAGGAGGTACTCATTCCTCTGTTTTGGGGATTAGGAATTCTTATTGTGAAATTATAAACTGAGCAAAACATTGAGTCTCAAAGGATCCAGTGTTAGGCCTGTGACACAGGATATGAATATGGGCTCAATAATTTCTACCCTCAATGGACTCATTTAACTTCGAAGGAAATTATAAGGGAGAGAATAATTTTCTGTGCTTCTAATCAATTTTTCCAGAACTACAGGTCATGGAATAGATTCGCATTTGAGTCAGTTGATTGTTTTGGAGCTCATTATAAGGTTGTTTTCCTTCTTGCAAGTGAAGAGGACTTCTGGGCAAATTCTCAAATAGAGATCATGGCCTGTTCTCCAGATACCTCTTTTAACATGTCAAAGGCTGAGGGCTGTGCTGATGTATATTGCCTCCTTTCTTGTCAGAAACTTTGACCCCCCCCAGGACTGTAGAGTAGAAGTGGCCTTAAGGTCCAGCAACAGCGAGGCTTCCAGGAAAAGGAAGATGAGGGTTGAATGACATTTGTCTTTATAATTTCCTTTCAGACTCCAACCTGCACAAATCAAGGGTTGTGGGGAACACCACCAATTTATTAATTTATTGCTCTTGTCAGCCCTTATCCTGAATGGATACTGGGGAGAAGGGAGGAGATGATGTGCAGAGACATTGTGGGTCTATCAGTATTCTTTCTGCAGAGACAAACCACATGAGTGGAAGTAAAGGAGAATGAGGAATCATTAGGAATAATCAGAAGAAGTCTTGCTCCTTGGATTCCTTGCATGACAACCCTGAGCTTGTAAACCAGCAGATTCATCTCTCCATCTGGAGACAAAGAGTGAGGGTCCATTGTTAATGTCACCTTCTATCTCTGTTCCTGCAGATCACACCTGTGAAATGAATGGCTGTGGAAAATGACTCTTCTGTGACTGAGTTTATCCTTATGGGATTAACAGACCAACCTGAACTCCAACTACCTCTGTCTTTTCTGTTTTTGGTGAACTATGGGGTCACTGTGGTGGGCTATTTGAGCTTCATTAATTTAATTTACCTGAATTCTCACCTTCACACCCCAATGTACTTTTTCCTCTTCAGTCTGTCCTTTATTGATCTCTGTTATTCATTTGTCTTCACCCCCAAAATGCTGATAAGCTTTATTTCAGAGAAGAACATCATTTCCTTTACAGAATGCATGACCCAGCTATTTTTTTTCTGCTTTTTTGTCAACTCTGAGTGCTATGTGTTGACAGCCATGGCCTGTGATCGCTATGTGGCCATCTGTAAACCCTGCCGTACACAGTCACCGTGTCCCCTCAGTTCTGTTCTCTGCTGATGTCTGGTTCATACGTGATGGGGTTTGCTGGTGCTATGGTCCACACAGGGTGCATGGTTAGGCTGATCTTTTGTGATTCCAACATCATCAGCCATTACACATGTGACATCTTCCCCCTCCTCCAGCTCTCCAGCAGCACCTATGCCGGTGAGCTGGTGACTTCTGTTATTGTGGGCACAGTTGTCATTGTATCTAGCCTCATTATCCGTATTTCTTATATTTTGATTCTTTCCAATATCCTTCACATCTCCTCATCTCAGGGTTGGTTCAAAGCCTTCAGCACCTGTGGCTCCCACCTAGTAACTGTTGGTCTGTTCTATGGATTTGGGTTGCTCACTCACGTCAAACCATCATTTGCTGGGTCTGTGGGCCAAGGGAAATTTTTCTCAGTGTTTTACACCAATGTGGTGCCCATGCTCAACCCTTTAATTTATAGTCTCAGGAACAAAGATATCAAACTTGCTCTGAAGAAAACCCTGAAGAGAATTACAAACTGAGCAGAACCATCTATCCCTCCTTTGCTGTGTCTTTTTCTCCACTTTCTGCTCTTCCTTATCCTCTTCTTCCTATTCTTTTTCCTTTTCCTTACCTTTCTAAAGTCTTTTCTGCAGGATTTCTAATTTAATTTCTTTTTTCTCTTCTTGAGGGTCATCCTCAGTTCCAAGGTGAACCCAAACCGATCTTTATTCCCCATATCAGTTGAAGACACTAGGATAACCTTCCCTATCTAAGGATAGCACTACCTATTATTTTTTCTCTTGTCTTTTTTCTCTCCAAGGTAAGCAATCAAGTAGCATGCTGTCTCACCAGCTCATTTCTTTATTTGCTTTCTCTGAAACAATTACACAGAGCACTTTCCTGTTTTGAGGGTTTTATTACTTAAATTGCATTAAAACAGAGAAGATATGATAAAAATTGTGGGCACAGTATAGTTGTAAAAAATGCAGAAAATTTTGGGGTTCTTTTAATAATGGTTCTTGTTCTTGATTTTTAGTCCCGTATAGGTAAAGGAAGTGAATACCTTGTGGAACCTAGCTTCTTTCTTTTATTCTTGAGGGTGCTTGGGAATGAATGAGCCACACTATTTTGCTCACCTTTTTCAATCCCCACTAATAATGAATGCCTCTGTTTATGTAATGGTCAACTGATATTTGTCATAAAGAGAATTAAAATTGCCACCACTTGTCTATGTAGCCATGGGTTGTGATTGTGATTAAAAATCACACAATAATATTCTTGGCTACAGAATAGAGTGTCATGAGCAATGTCAAGATTCTTTGTTTGTCTAACTGTGTTAACAGGGATTCGCTTTTGCAAAGGAAGATCTGTTCCTGCTTTCAAAAGACAAACAAAAAATATATGGCAAAAACCTTGCCCTGTTGGGCTTTATTCTTTCACTATATAATTTGACTCCTCCCTTTGGTCAGATTAAATCTGTGGCCCATACATGTGCCACATTCTTTACAAATTATATTAAAAGATAAGCCTCTTTAACCTGTTCTTTAGAGGAGGAAATAATTATGCAATTTGCTCAAGATCATCCAGCCAACGATGCAGAGCCCAATGTTTTAATCCATGTTCATCTCACAAAGAAATGGAAGAGACTAAAGGAGAATTGCGAAGGAATAAGAGAACTTCTGGAGAGTTTTTCCAGAACGAGTTTGAAAGTGGGAATTTCATGGGAATAATGTCCTCAGCCAAGATGCCTGTCCAAGAAGCCTGCCATGCCCAACTAGAAAAATGCATCTGTCCCTGGAGAAGTTTGATTTTAAAGTGGGGGTAAACAGGGTGAGTTACAAAGAGATGTTTCCTCACACTCTTTTTTTGTGTGTGTGTGATCATTTCCTGCAATAGTGAGGCTGAGGAGTTTGGGGAATGCCACACTTTTCAGAATTATGTATACTTTAACAAGCCTGTTAGATATTATGCTATCAGTTGGAAAGAAGCAATGAAAAGGAGTTCTTTATAATTAATACAATGGTAAACAGAGCTCTACAAAATTTTTTTATTCTCTGTGTTATACAGAGTATAAACTGTCTATCATCCATCACTACTTTTAATGATTTTATGGGAAGATGTATCTCAGAGGATATACCCTAGTTAAGGGATATAGTAGATTATCCCTGTCATTTTTACGTTTACAAAGATACCATGAGTTTGAAAAGTTCTACAACATTAGTTTGTAAGAACAGCCTTATGAGATAATTATGCCATTTAAGAACTTTACTTAAATCTGATTAAAGATAATCAGGTAATTATATTGAGTATAATGCCTATCTCACTGTCATAATTTTTTAAAAAAACTTTTATTCCTGGGGCGCCTGGGTGGCTCAGTCATCAAGCATCTGCCTTCGGCTCAGGTCATGATCTCAGGGTCCTGGGATCGAGCCCCGCATCCAGCTCCTTGCTCTGCAGGGAAGCCTGCTTCTCCCTCTCCCACTCCCCCTGCTTGTGTTCCCTCTCTCACTCTGTCTCTCTCTGTTAAATAAATAAATAAAATCTTTAAAAAAAACCCTTTTATTCCTCAAGCAGAATATGAATTCCTCATACCTGCTTCTGTCCTTGTTTTGTCTATATCCATTATAGTACCTGGTTAAATAGCTAGCTTAAAACTATTTGGTTTGAATTTGATTCCAAAGCACATGTTTTTAGGAGTTTACATGCTTTAATAAAGACATAGAATAAGATATATAACACTCATGTCAATAAATCCTTGGTACTTAAAGAAAAACTAAAATGTGAATCACAGACATAGTACATAACTTGTGGTCTGAGTACTATATGTAAGCACCAGCACTCCCTGGTGGAGGAAGAGTCAGCAAATAGATTGGCTCAGTTCTGTGAACTCAACAGTCTTATTTCACAGGTTGAAATTCTTGTTTTGACCTGGCAAATCTAATTGACTTAACTCTTTAATTAAAACCTCCTTTTATAATATTTATTTATTTATTTATTTTCACAATGCAATCTTTTTTTAATCACTACATTCTCACCTACTTATGAGAAAAATTTTCATAACACTCAAATTAAGATATAGAATCAAGCAATGTATTATAGATACTGTCTTATAGTATGCTAGATAAGATTCTTTTAAAAGGCTAGAGTTTTAGAACAAATATTGTCATTTAAATATTTTATTTGGTACAATTATAACAGCACTCTATCCAGTCTTTTTTTAAAATTTTTTTATTGTTATGTTAATCACCATATATTACATCATTAGTTTTTGATGTAGTGTTCCATGATTCATTGTTTGTTCATAATACCCAGTGCTCCATGCAGAATGTGCCCTCTTTAATACCCATCACCAGGCTAACCCATCCCCCTACCCTCCTCCCCTCTAGAACCCTCAGTTTGTTTTTCAGAGTCCATCGTCTCTCATGGTTCGTCTCCCCCTCTGACTTACTCCCCTTCATTCTTCCTCTCCTGCTATCTTCTTTTTCTTTTTTCTTAAAATATGTTGCGTTATTTGTTTCAGAAGTACAGATCTGTGATTCAACAGTCTTGCACAATTCACATCGCTCACCGTAGCACATACCCTCCCCAATGTCTATCACCCAGCCACCCCATCCCTCCCACCCCCAACCACTCCAGTAACACTCAGTTTGTTTCCTGAGATTAAGAATTCCTCATATCAGTGAGGTCATATGATACATGTCTTTCTCTGATTGACTTATTTCACTAAGCATAACACCCTCCAGTTCCATCCACATCGTTGCAAATGGCAAGATCTCATTCCTTTTGATGGCTGCATAATATTCCATTGTGTATATATACCACTTCTTCTTTATCCATTCATCTGTTGATGGACATCTTGGCTCTTTCCACAGTTTGGCTATTGTGGACATTGCTGCTATAAACATTGGGGTGCACGTACCCCTTCGGGTCCCTACATTTGTATCTTTATGGTAAATACCCAATAGTGCAATTGCTGGATCGAATGGTAGCTCTAATTTCAACTGTTTGAGGAACCTCCATACTGTTTTCCAGAGTGGTTGCACCAGCTTGCATTCCCACCAACAGTGTAGGAGGGTTCCCCTTTCTCCACATCCCTGCCAACATCTGTCGTTTCCTGACTTGTTAATTTTAGCCATTCTGACGGGTGTGAGGTGGTATCTCACTGAGGTTTTGATTTGGATTTCCCTGATGCCGAGCGATGTTGAGCACTTTTTCATGTGCCTGTTGGCCATTTGGATGTCTTCTTTGGAAAAATGTCTGTTCATGTCTTCTGCCCATTTCTTGATTGGATTATTTGTTCTTTGGGTGTTGAGTTTGATAAGTTCTTTATAGATTTTGGATATGAGCCCTTTATCTGATATGTCATTTGCAAATATTTTCTCCCATTCTGTCGGTTGTCTTTTGGTTTTGTGGGCTGTTTCTTTTGCTGTGCAAAAGCTTTTTATCTTGATGAAATCCCAATAGTTCATTTTTGCCCTTGCTTCCCGTGCCTTTGGCGATGTTTCTAGGAAGAAGTTGCTGCGGCTGAGGCCAAAGAGGTTGCTACCTGTGTTCTCCTTTAGGATTTTGATGGACTCCTGTCTCACGTTTAGGTCTTTCAACCATTTGGAGTCTATTTTGGTGTGTGGTGTAAGGAAATGGTCCAGTTTCATTCTTCTGCATGTGGCTGTCCAATTTTCCCAACACCATTTGTTGAAGAGACTGTCTTTTTTCCATTGGACATTCTTTCCTGCTTTGTCAAAAATAAGTTGACCATAGAGTTGAGGGTCCATTTAGCACTCTATCCAGTCTTAAGGGTTAACTTAAGTGTTAACAAATGAACACACTCCTTGCTTACTGAATTAAGGCCCTTGATCTGTAACAGAACTAATTTACCTTCTTGAGATTTGCAGGCCACTGGTCTTGGGGAATGAAAGACCAGAACTTTCCTAGGCCTCAGAGGCCAGCAAATCTATTTGAAGCCACATTGACTTTCTGATTAGCTCAGCAATCTTTTAGCAAAATGTTTTTCTTTTTTAAGGTCACATAAATGACTTTACCAACCTTCCCTTGTGCATCTGTAGACCTTTGCATCCTTTGCAGAAAAAACAGAATACTCTTGCACAACCATCCCTGGGTACCAAGGAGCCAGACCTTCTTGCACATTATAATATTTATAAATAAAATTGTTTAAAGCCTAATATCTTTAAAATTAATATAATGAGACAATTCAGTGTAAAATAATTTCAGCATATATTTCATTTGGTAACTTTTTAAAAGATATAGATATTGTTGTATACTTATTTCTTATCCTCCTGTTTTATCATAGTTGCTCCAAAACAATTTAAATTGGAAAATTTTTATTTTACTTATGTTCAGCCCATATGCTAAAGACATATCAAATTTTTGTTATATATAAAAACTTAGTTATATTAATTATAATCTGCCTTAATTAGATTAACATTAACCTAAAGGGTCCCATGGCTTAATTTACAAAAAAAATATGAAGTAGGAAATCTTAGAAACTTATTGTTTTGGTGCTGATGTAAAGGTGCCTGTTCATCAACCAGGTTCTTTCCATCACCTAAAGGAATTGAAATGTTTTCAGGTCCATGATTTGCCCTAGCTCTGAGGCAGACTTATTAATGAAAAAGTTTTTAAATTTTTTAAAACAAAAGTTCTCATTCTTTCTCCTTCATGATACACGTTGGGGCAGAACTTTCTAAACACTGTGTAGTAGACAGTACAGCAAATGGGTTAAGGTTAAGGTAGTTAGGACAATCATATTCGTCCTTGAACAGTTGGAGTTTCACTGTGATTGCTCTGGCATGTTGTAGCCTATAAAGGGGTTTCTGGGAGATCAAGAATAAAAGAAGTCTGATGTGATTGCACTTCTATGGCTTTGGCAAGCAGTAAGAATGAGACAAAATGGTACTCACTGCTCCATTTTAAAAGCCCAGCCAAAGAGGTGCTCCACCATCTGGTTGCCAGCTAAAGCAGCTACTTACAGGGGAAGACAGTACCCACTGTGGGCAAGAGGCCCATGGAGCTGCTGGAGGAGTTTTGTTTTAGGTGCCCAGGATCACCTATAGGTGCTGCTGTTTGTGGTAGTGGAAGGCCAGGCAGGGAATCCTGAATTTGCTCCAGGAAGATGCCCAAGGTGTTCCCCCATTTCAGATACTTCTGATGATTTCCAGCTGACATATCCTGTTAGTACCATTTAAGCTAGTGTGATTGCTCTAAGAATGTACAAGCCTTCTGAAAATTAGGGCTTCTTTGTTATTTTGAAGCATTTGAAATGAAAACATACAATTGGCTCTAAATTGCTTTAACATTAAATTTCTCTATGACAGAAAAAGCTCTTTCATTATTTGAATGATTTTATTTGTAAACTTTTGAATGGTTTAAAAAATGATATAAAACTGTGTAACCTTCACATTCAGTAATGTTTGGTATGGTGATTGTAAAAAACTTTATGGCTATAATTATTAAGAATTCTTGATCAGTAATTGCTGTTTAATTCACAAAACATAATAGAAAAAAATATGTTCCAATCTGCCCTTCCCCTGCATTCTCTTGTGAAGCCACCCTGTCCAACACACCCTTGGCAGGAGTCCATCCAAATCAATGCCACAAGCATGGAAGTATGTAAATAGCCCTAACATGGGGCAGTACCTCTCCAAATGACTCCTGCCTTGGTAAGAGGGGAAGATAAACACACACCAGTTCAGTGGTGGCTCCAGCAGTGGGCTGGGGGCAGATATCTGATCTGATGGCAGCCGTGCCTACCAATGAAAGCTTCTCAGAGAACAACACCAGGAAAGTGCCTGCAGTTCCATATAACTGCACCACTGGCAAAGGCTGGATCTGACCCAACTCAAGCCCAAGGTGGCCCCCAGACTGGCCCATGAACGATAGGACTAAACCCTGCTCACAACTGGCAAGGAGAGCCATTGCAGACAACTGGACTGAAGGCAAACATGCCTGAACCACAACAGTAGAGTAAAACACAGAGGAGGTAACACACAGCAGGTTAACACACAACAGGTAAAAACGCAGAGGAGATACTCCTGAAGTGCCAAGTTCTGGTGAACAGGGGACATTTCATTGCAGAGCATTACAGGGCCTCTTCTTCATAAGGTCACTACTTTCCAGAGCAGGAGACATAGCTGAATTTCCTAAAACATAGAAACAGATACAGAGAGTTAGACAAAATGAGTAGACAGAGGAATCTGTCCCAAATGAAAGAACAGGACAAAATTTCAGCAAAAGAGCTAAATGAAGTGGAGATAAGTAATAAGCCTAATAGAGAATTTAAAATAATGATAATGAAAATACTCATTAGACTTGAGAAAAGAATGGAGGATCTCAGTGAGTCCCTCAACAAAACAATAGAAAAACATAAAAAAGAACCAATCAGAGATGAAGAACTCAAATGAAATTAAAATAGGCCAGAGGAAGCAGAAGAATGGATCAGTGATCTGGAAGACAGAATAATGGAAAGCAGTCATGCTGAATAGGGGAAAGAAAAAAGGATAATAAAAAATGAGAATAGATTAAGGGAACTCAGCAACATCATCAACCATAATAACATTTGTATTTTAGGGATTCCAGAAGGAGAAAAGAGAGAAAAGGGGGCAAAAATTTATTTGAATAATAACAGCTGAAAAATTCCTGAATCTGGGGAAGGAAACAAATCCAGATTCAAGTGGTACACAGAACCCCTCAAAAAAATCAACCCAAGGTGGTCCGCACCAAGATACATAGTAATTAAAATGGTAAAAAGATAATGATAAAGAGAAAAATTTAAAAGCAGGAAAAACAAAACAAAACAAAAGCAAAAACAAGAAAACCCCCCAAAAACCAGTTACATACAAGGAAAACCCTATAAGGAGATTAGCTGATTTTTCAGCAGAAACACTGAAGGCTAGAAGGGCATGTCATGACATATTAAAATACTGAAAGGTAAACAACCTGCAGTCAAGAATACTCTATCCAGCAAGACTATCAGTCAGAATAGAAAGAGAGATAAAGAGTTTCTCAGACAACAAAAGTTAAAGGAATTCATGAGCACTAAACCAGCCCTCCAAGAAATATTAAAGGGGACTCATGGATTATAAAAGAAAGACCATAAACAGGAGTAAGAAAAGTGGGAAGCACAAAAGTAGTAAAGTATATCTAAAAATCAGTGAAGGAATTAATAAGATAAAAGTAGGTCAAGCATGACACCATCTACCTAAAACATGGTAGGGGCGAGGAGTAAAAACTTAAGTGCTTTGGGGGTGGGGGGATGGGTTAGCCTGGTGATGGGTATTAAAGAGGGCACATACTGAATGGAGCACTGGGTGTTATACGCAAACAATGAATCATGGAACACTACATCAAAAAATAATGATGTAATGTATGGTGATTAACATAACATAATAAAAAAACTTAGTGCTTTTAAAATGGGTTCAAACTTAAGCATCCATCAACTTAATACAGACTGCTATATGCGTAAGATGTTATATACAAACCTGATGGTAACCACAAATCAAAAATCAATAATAGATATGCAAAAAATAAAGAGAAAGGAATCCAACTATATCACTAAAAAAAGCCAGCAAACCGTGGGAAAAGAGAGCAAGAGAAGAATAGAAAAGAACTACAAAACAACCATAAAAAAAGTAATAAAATAAAACAAATGAAACAAGTAATAAAATGGCAATAAGTACATACCTGTAAATAATTACTTTTTTTTAAAGGGATAAGGATTTTATTTATTTATTCGAGAGAGAGAATGAGAGAAAGAGAGAGCACATGAGAGGGGGGAAGGGCAGACGGAGAAGCAGACTCCCTGCTGAGCAGGGAGTCGGATGCGGGACTTGATCCTGGGACTCCAGGATCATGACCTGAGCCGAAGGCAGTCACTTAACCAACTGAGCCATCCAGGTGCCCCTGTAATTAATTACTTTTAATATAAATGTATTAAATGCTTCAATCAAAAGACATAGGGTCCATTCATCTGATGCAGCCATCAAAAGGAATGAAATCTTGCCATTTGCGATGACATGGATGGAACTGGAGGGTATTATGCTGAGCAAAATAAGTCAACCAGAGAAAGACATGTATCATGACCTCACTGATATGAGAAATTCTTAATCTCAGGAAACAAACTGAGGGTTGCTGGAGTGGTCGGGGGTGAGAGGGATGGGGTGGCTGGGTGATAGACATTGGGGAGGGTATGTGTTATGGTGAGCGCTGTGAGTTGTGTAAGACTGTTGAATCACAGACCTGTATCTCTGAAACAAATAATACATTATATGTTAAAAAACAAAGAAGAAGAAGAAGAAGATAGCAGGAAGGGAAAAATGAAGGGGGAGAAATCGGAAGGGGAGACAAACCATGAGAGACTATGGACTCTGAGAAACAAACTGAGGGTTCTAGAGGGGAGGGGGTGGGGGGATGGGTTGGCCTGGTGATAGGTATTAAGGAGGGCACATGCTGGATGGAGCACTGGGTGTTATATGCAAACAATGAATCATGAAACACTACATCAAAAACTAATGATGTAATGTATGGTGATTAAGATAACATAATAAAAAAAACTCTAAAAAAAAAGACATAGGGTGACTGAATGGATAAAAAGTAAGACCCATCTATATGCTGCCTACAAGGGACTCACTTCAGACCTAAAGATGCATACAGATTGAAAGTGAAGGGATGGAGAAGTATTTATTATGCAAATGGAAGTGAAAAGAAAGCAAGGGTAGCAATACTTATATCAGACAAAATAGACTTTAAAACCAAGACTGTAATAAGAGACAAAGAGGGACAGTACATAATAATAGATGGAACAATTCAACAAGAAGGTATAACAATTGTAAATATTTGTGCAACCAACATGGGAGCACCCAAATACGTAAAGCAGCTATTAAGAAATAAAGGAAGTAATTGATAGTGATATGATAATAGTAAGGGACTTTAATACCCCCACTTATATCAATGGATAGATCATCCAAACAGAAAATCAATAAGGAAACAGTGGCTTTGAATGACATATTGGACCATATGGATCCAACAGATATATTCAGAACATTCCGTCTGAAAAGAGTGGAATACATATTCTTTTCAAGTGCACATGGAACATTCTCCAGAATAAATCATACATTAGGCCACAGAACAAGTGTCAACAAATTCAAAAAGATTGAAGTCATGCCATGCATCTTTTCTGACCAAAACACTATGAAACTAATCTTCAACCAGAAGAAAAAAATCTGGAAAGACCACAAATATATGGAGATTAAATAACATGCTGCTAAAAAATGAATGAGTCAACCAAGACCTCAAAGAGGAAATAAAATAAATGGAAACAAATCAAAACAAAAACATGGTGGTCCAAAACCTTTGGGATGCAGCAAAAGCCGTCCTAAGAGTGAAGTTTATAGCAATACAGGCCTACCTCAAGAAGCAAGAAAAATCTCAAATGAACAATCAAATCTCATACCTAAAGGAGCTAGATAAAGAAGAACAAACAAAACCCCAAACCAGTAAAGAAGTAATAAAGATTAGAGCAGAGATAAATGAAATAGAAACTAAAAAACAATAGAACAGATCAATGAAACCATGGGCTGATTCTTTGAAAAGATCAACAAAATTGATAAACCTTTAGCCAGACTCATTTAAGAGAGAGAGAGAGGAGACAGACAAAATCAGAAATAAAAGAGGAGAAAGAACAACCAACACCGCAGAAATACAAAGGAGTATAAGAGAATATTATGAAAAATTATATGCCAAAAAATTGGACAAACTAGAAGAAACGGAAAAAATTCCTAGAAGCATATAACCTCCTAAAACTGAAGCAGGAAGAAATAGAATATTTGAACAGACCTATTACCAGCAATGAAATAGAATCAATAATCAAAAAACTCCCAACAAACAAAAGTCCAGGACCAGATGGCTTCACAGGCAGATTCTACCAGACATTTAAAGAAGAGTTAATACCTATTCTTCCTCAAACTCTTCCAAAAAATAGAAGAAACACTTCCAAATCCATTCTACAAGGACAGCATTATGCTGATATCCAAGCCAGGTAAAGACACTACAAAAGGGAACTACAGGTCAGTATCTCTGATGAACATAGATGCAGAAATCCTCAACAAAATATTGGCAAAATGAATCCAACAGTACATTAAAAAATCATTCACCACAATCAAGTGGGATTTATTCCTAGGATGCAAGGTGGTTCAATATTCACAAAACAACCAACATGATGCATCACATCAACAAGAGAAAGGATAAAAACCGTACCCTCATTTCAATATGCAGAAAAAGCATTTGACAAAGTACAGCATCCATTCATGATAAACACTTTGAATAAAGTAACAGCTAACATCGGCTAACATCATACATGATGGTGAAAAACTGAGAGCTTTTCCTCTAAAACCAGGAACAAGACAAAGATGTCTACTCTCACCACTTTTATTCTACATAGTACTGGAAGTCCTAGCAATGGCAATCCAACAAGAAAAAGGAATACAGAGCATCCAGATTGGTAAGGAAGAAGTAAAACTTTCACTATTTGTAGATGACATGATATTATATATAGAAAACCCTAAAGATTCCACCAAAAAACTATTAGAACTGATAAATGAATTCAGTACGGTTGCAGGATACAAAATCAACATGCAAAATCCATTTAATTTCTATACACTAATAATGAAGTAGCAGAGAGAGAAGTTAAAACAATCCCATTTATGATTACACCAAAAATAATAAAATACTTAAGAATAAACAGCAAAGGAGGTGAAAGACCTGTTCTTTCACTATACAACATTAATGGAAGAAATTGAAGATGACAAAAACAGTTACAAGACATTCCATGCTCATGGATTGGGAGAACAAATATTGTTAAAATGTCCATACTACCAAAAGCAATCTGCAGATTTAATGTAATCCCTATCAAAATATCAACAGCATTTTTCACAGAACTTGAGCAAATAATCCTAAAGTTTGTATGGAACCACAAAAGACCTCAAGCATCCAAAACAGTCTTGAAAAAGAAAAACAAAGCTGGAGGTATCACAATTCTAGATTTCAGGTTATACTACAAATCTATAGTAACCAAAACAGTATGGTACTAGCATAAAAATAGAAATATAGATCAATAGAACAGAATAGAGACCCCAGAAATAGATCTACAATTATATGATCAATTAATCTATGACAAAGGATGCAAGAATATGCAATGGAAAGACAGTCTCTTTAACAAATGGGGTTGAGAAAACTGGCCAGCTACAGAAAAAAAAGAAAAGAAAAGAAAAAAGAGAAAGAAACCTTCTTATACCGTACACAAAAATGCACCCAAAATGGATTAGAGACCTAAATGTGAGGCCTGAAACCATAAAAATCCTAAAAGAGAGCACAAGGAATAATTTCTCTGACATTGGCCATAACAACATCTTTCTAGGTATGTTTCTTGAGGCAAGGGAAACAAAAGGAAAAATAAACTATTGGGACTACATCAAAATAAAAAGCTTCTGCACAGCAAAGGAAACAGTCAACAAACAAAAAGACAACCCACTGAATGGAAGAAGATATTTATAAATGATATATCCAAAACGGGGTAAGTATCCAAAAAAAAAAGAGTAAGTATCCAAAACATATAAAGAACTTATATAATTCAACACACACACAAAAATCCAATTTAAAAATGGGCAGAAGACATGAGCAGACATTTCTCCAAATGAAGACAATATAGATGGCCAACAGACACATAAAAAGTTGCTCAACATCACTTATCATTCACTCATATGAAGTGAGGAGTATCACCTCACACCTGTCAGAATGGCTAAAATCAACCACACAGGAAACACCAGGTGTTGGTGAGTTTGTGGAGAAAGGGGAACTTTCATGCACTGTTGGTGGGAATGCAAACTAGAGCAGTCACTGTTGAAAACAGTATGGAGGTCCCTCAAAAAGTTAAAAATAGAATTACCTTATAATCCAGTAATTCCACTACTGGATATTTACCCAGAGAACACAAAAACACTAATTTGAAAAGTTATATGAACCCCTGTTATTTATAATAGCTAAAATATGAAAGCAACCCAAGTGTCCATTGATAGATGAAAGAAATTGTATGTATATACAGTGGAATATTAGCTATAAAAAAGGATGAAATCTTGCCATATACAACAACACGGTTGTATCTACAGGGTATAATTCTAAGTGGAATAAATCAGTCAGACAGACAAATACCATATGATTCACTCATATGTGGAGTTTAAAAAACAAAATAAAACAAATTGAGAAAAAAAGAGATGAAATAAAAAAATCAGGCTCTTAGCTAGAGAACAGACTGATGGTTACCAGAGGGGAGGTGGATGGGAGGATTGGTGAAATAAATGGAAGTGATTAAGAGTACACTTATTGTGATGAACACTGAGTAATGTATAGAATTGTTGAATCACTATACCTGAAAATAATAAAACTGTACCTTAATTATACTGGAATTAAAAAAATAAAAAATAAAAAATAACTTTAAAAGCAAGAAAGGCATTATCCTTTTGGAGTTAACCCAGGAGGAACAATAACTGAATTGAATTACTGCAATATTTGAAATATTTCAGGTAAAGAAATAAGCCTGTAGGCAGAATCTATGGAAAATTTTCATTTAAGATATGAGAAGAAAAAGAGAAAGAACCTATGCAATAGATTTTCCTTAAGAGATGAAGATGATAGGAAGATAGGAGTTTATTTTTGCTTCTACCTTGGAGGATGTACAACCCTTAGAGTGAAGTGTAAATTTGATTAGATTTTGAGTCCTTAAGGAGCTAAATAGAGATTGTGGTTCTGAGTGTAAACACAATCAATCCCCTATTTCTCTTTTACACATAGAATCTATTGCTTGGGGAAGAGCCTGAGCAAACTTCTACCCTGTTTTTATAATCAAGTGCACTTTATCATTCAACTCACATTCAATCTTCTGTGTTTTTTATCAAGTAACAAATGTGATAATAATAAAGACTATTTTTCTCTGCCCCTTGAAAGAACTCAGTTATAATCAGAAGTTATGATTTATAGTCCAGAAATATTTGAAGAGCATATTTAAAATTAAGTCTGGGCTATATCCTTTTAGAATTAAAGAAACCAAAGCCTCAGAGCCTGAAATTGCCTTTCCAAGACCACAGGGGTAAATACCAAGGATAAGGAAGCACCGAAGTTTTTTGGCCTAAGGAGGGTGAGTGTTTGAATTCTGTTTATATCAGTGTCCTTATTTTGAGATGGAGGTCCAAAAATCTAAGATAAGCCCCTTTCTTTCCCATTTATGTAGTCCTGAGACTCAAATGAAACTGGCAGGAGAATATGCTTCAGGGGGATAAGAGAATGTTTGGAGATCAGGGGGTAGAGTGGATGCAGTATCTCAGTAAGTTCCCTCTCCATGGGTGGAACTCTCAATCTTCTAGATTTATGACTTTTTCTCTGTGACATGTGGCAGTAACTCAACCTTCCCTAGACGCTGGTTCCTTAGTGTTGGTTTAGGAATAACATTCATGGTTCCCAACCCACCAAGTCTAATCTGGTTCATCAGAGGCCAGCTTTAGGTTATTAGGATCTATGCCTCCAATTTTGCTGGTGAGAAGTTTCAAGTGAATGAAGAAATTGTGCAGTCAGAGAAGGATGATTCTGTCCTGGCCATGTTTCTTCTTACTGACCCTTGGTTTTCCAACAGTCACATTTGCATATGGCAGCACTGGCCTTTCCTCTGCAGGCTAAGTTTGTTGATGCCCTTTGCTATATCTACCTCATTAAAACTCTAGTAAGGGAAAGTCCTGTCACTTAGTCTCATGCCAATGGAAAAGGCAGATTCTGTGTCCAGATTGGGCTAGTCTTAGACATTCCTAGGGTATACACTCCCTTATAAGATGGGATATTACAGGAAGAGCTGAGTTTTTCTGTAATGCAACCCATTTCTCCTGTGTCCACAGATCCCATTAGAGAAGAATGACTCCTGGAAATGCTTCTTTTGTGACTGAATTCATTCTGATGGGATTAACAGACCTATCAGATCTCCAGCTCCCCCTGTTCTGCCTGTTTCTAGTCATGTATGTGTTCACTATGTTGGGAAATTTGGGCCTGATAACTCTAATTGGGCTGAATTCACACCTCCACACCCCCATGTACTTTTTCCTCTTCAATTTGTCCTTCAGAGACCTCTGTTATTCTTCCCGTGTTTACACCCAAAATGCTGATTAACTTCACATCAAAGAAGAATATTATCTCCTACAGGGGGTGCATGACCCAGCTTTACTTTTTTTGTTTTTTTGTGATTTCTGAATGCTTTGTGCTGACATCAATGGCCTATGATCGCTATGTGGCCATCTGTAACCCACTTTTGTATAATGTTACCATGTCCCCTAAAATGTGTTCCAGCCTTATGCTTGGTTCATATTTGATGGCATTTTTGGGTGTTATGGCTAACACTGGATGCACGCTGAGACTGACCTTTTGTGATGCAGCCATTATCAACCATTATTTGTGTGATATCTTCCCTCTGCTCCAGCTCTCCTACATGAACACTTATGTCAATGAGCTGGTGGTTTTCACTGTGGTGGACATCGACATCATTGTGCCCAGTGTCACCATCTTTGTCTCCTATGGTTTCATCCTCTCCAGCATCCTGCACATCAGCTCCACCAAGGGCAGGTCCAAAGACTTCAGCACCTGCAGTTCCCACATAGTTGCTTTTTCTCTCTACTTTGGGTCAGGTGCATTTGTATATCTTAAACCATCTTCTGTTGGGTCTATGGATGAGGGAAAAATCTCTATCTTTTATACCAATGTGGTTCCCTTGATGAACCACTTCATTTATAGCTTGAGGAAACAAAGACATTAAACTTGCTCTGAGAAAAACCCAGAGTAGGAGGGTGTTTTGATCAGAATCACTGTCTGTGGGTATAATTATAAGACTGGTATATTCTGTTTCTTTTGTCAGAATAGTTTAGGTGGGAGTGTTTATATCCTATATCTTTGTTACCATTGTGAAAGAAATTTGATTTTTCTGTCAGTTTGTTTCCATTTTTTTTTTTTTTTGGCTGGGTACAGTATACTTTATTGTTGGTACATGACAAGGTAGGGCTCCCCAATTCCCTCCTCTACTTCAGGGTTTCTGGGATGGAGACTATAGAGGTGTGGAAATTCTCAGTGTGTTGGGGGATGAGTTGGGGCATGTACTGCCTACCAGCTGAGAGCCTCATTCTTCTTGTTCTGTCTAGCGCTATTGGTCCAGTGGGGTCTTATTCCTTGGCAGCCATATAGCCCATAAGTTCACCAGCCAGTTGGTGTAGCCAAATTCATTACCATACTAGAATATGAACTTGACTAAGTGGTCATTCAGGACAGTGACAGCCCCAGCATTGAAGGTGGAAGACTGGGTGTCATTTTGAAAGTTGCAGGAGACTACCTGGTCCTCAGTGGGGCCCAGGATGCTCTTGAGGGGACCCTTCAATGCCTGCTTCACCATCTTCTTGATGTCATAGTACTTGGCAGTTTTCCCCAGGTGGCAGCTCAGATCCACGACTGACACTTTTGGGGGCGAGGACATGGAAGGCCATGCTAGTGAGCTTCCTATTTAGCTCAGGGATGACCCTGACTACAGCCTTGGTGGCATAAGTAGAAGCAGGAATGATGTTCTGGGAAGCCCCCCAGCTATCATGCCACAGTTTCCAAGCTGGACCTGGCATGGTCTTCTTGGTGGCAGTGATGGCATGGACTGTGGTCATGAGTTCCTCCACAATGCCATTGTTGTAATGGATGACCTTGGCCAGAGAGGACAAGCAGCTGGTGCTGCAGGAGGCATTGCTGACAATCTTGAGAGAGTTGTCATACTTCTCATGGTTCACACCCATCGCAAATATGAGGGTATCAGTAGAATGGGCAGAGATGCTGATCTTCTTGGCCCCACCTTCAAGTAAGGAGCAGCCTTCTCCAGTGGACTCCACAGCATACTCATCACCAGCATCGCCCCCTTCGATGTTGGTGGGATCTTGCTCCTGGAAGATGGAGATGGGCTTTGCATTGATGACAGGGTTGCTCTTCTCAGCCTTGACTGTGCCTTTGAGTTTGCCATGGGTAGAATCATACTAGAATATGCAGGTCATGTAGTTGAGGTCAATGAAGGTGTCCTTGACGGTGACAGCATCCACTTTGTCAGAGTTAAAAGTACCCCTTGTGACCAGGTGCCCAATATGGCCAAATCTACTTACTCCAACCTTCACCATCTTGTCTCTGAGATGGTGCTGTCACTGCACCAGAAGATGTGGCTGTGTGTCAGACAGGGAGGAGCAGAGAGCCCAATTTGTTTCCAATTTTTTAATAAAAGATCTTCCTTCCTTACCATTTTCAGTGTCTTCTCCTTTTTATCACTTTAACCATTTATGAATAACATTAACAAATAAATTTATCTCTGTTTTTTACATTATCATTATGGAATTTCTTTTTTTCTCCTGGAAAAGGATAAATAGGTCTGTTAATGATCATGTAAAGTAACACTATGGTGATCTTATACCTGTGGGGGTTTCTTATACTATGCTTTTGGAATCAAGAATCAGATAATCTTTACTCCTGTCTATACCCTTCCCTGGCCTGTAATGTGTCTCCTTGAAATGTCACTGTTTCACAGATACAGCAGGCTCCAGAACATCTATAAAATATAATCCACTATCGGGGCGGAGCAAGATGGCGGAGGAGTAGGAGACCTGGATTTCGTCTGGTCTCAGGAATTCAACTGAATAGGGATCAAATCATTCTGAACCCCTACAAACTCAACAGGAGATCGAAGAAGAGAGTAGCAACAACTCTCTGAACAGAGAAGCGACCACTT
>NW_027397081.1:20219101-20220363 GCF_003265705.2 Callorhinus ursinus | reverse complement strand
ATGTCAGACCTAGAGTTCAGAATCATGATTTTAAAGATACTAGCTGGGTTTGAAAAAAGTGTGGAAGTTATTAGAGAAATGCTTTGTGGAGAAATAAAAGAACTAAAATCTAACCAAGTCAAAATCAAAAAGGCTATTAATGAGGTGCAATCAAAAATGGGGGCACTAACTGCTAGGATAAATGAGGCAGAAGAGAGAATCAGCGATATAGAAGACCAAATGATGGAAAATAAAGAGGCTGAGAAAAAGAGAGAGAAACACCTACAGGATCACGAGGGCAGAATTCGAGAGATAAGCGATAAGATAGACGAAACAACATTAGAATAATTGGGATCCCAGAAGAAGAAGAAAGAAAGAGAGGGGTAGAAGGTATATTGGAGCAAATAGTAGCAGAGAACTTCCCTAATGTGAGGAAGGAAACAGGCATCAAAATCCAGGAGGCACAGAGGACCCCTCTCAAAATCAATAAAAATAGGTCAACACCTCGACATCTAATAGTAAAACTTACGAGTCTCAGAGACAAAGAGAAAATCCTGAAAGCAGCTCGGGAGAAGAGATATGTAACCTACAATGGTAGAAATATTAGATTGGCAACAGACCTATCCAGAAGACCTGGCAGGCCAGAAAGGACTGGCATGATATCTTCAGAGCACTAAACGAGAAAAATATGCAGCCAAGAATATTATGTCCAGCTAGGCTCTCACTGAAAATAGAAGGAGAGATAAAAAGCTTCCAAGACAAACAAACACTAAAGGAATTTGCAAACACGAAACCAGCCCTCCAAGAAATATTGAGAGGGGTCCTCTAAGCAAAGAGAGAGCCTAAAAGCAGCATAGATCAGAAAGGAACAGAGACAATATGCAGTCACAGTCACCTTACAGGCAATACAATGGCACTAAATTCATACCTTTCAATAGTTACCCTGAAGGTAAATGGGCTCAATGCCCCAACCAAAAGACACAGGCTATCAGATTGGATTAAAAAACAAGACCCATCGATATGCTGTCTGCAAGAGACTCATTTTAGACCCAAAGACACCCCCAGATTGAAAGTGAGGGGGTAGAAAACCATTTACCATGCTAATGGACACCAAAAGAAAGCTGGGGTCACAATCCTTATATCAGAGAAATTAGATTTTAAAACAAAGACTGTAATAAGAGATGAGGAAGGACACTATATCCTACTTAAAGGGTCTATCCAACAAGAAGATCTAACAATTGTAAATATCTATGCCCCTCACATGGGAGCAGCCAATTATATAA
>NW_027397081.1:20088365-20219001 GCF_003265705.2 Callorhinus ursinus | reverse complement strand
TCCCTGCATATTCTCAGGCCACAATGCTTTGAAACTAGAACTCAATCCCAAGAGGAAAGTCGGAAAGAACTCAAATACATGGAGGCTAAAGAGCATCCTACTAAAGAATGAATGGGTCAACCAGGAAATTAAAGAAGAATTTAAAAAAAATTCATGGAAACCAATGAAAATGAAAACACAACTGTTCAAAATCTTTGGGATACAGCAAAGGCAGTCCTGAGAGGAAAGTATATAGCCATACAAGCCTTTTTCAAGGAACAAGAAAGGTCTCAAATACATAACCTAACCCTATACCTAAAGGAGCTAAAGAAAGAACAGCAAATAAAGCCTAAACCGAGCAGGAGAAGAGAAATAAGAAAGATCAGAGCAGAAATCAATGAACTAGAAACCAAAAGAACAGTAGAATAGATCAACGAAACTAGGAGCTGGTTCTTTGAAAGAATTAACAAGATTGATAAACCTCTGGCCAGACTTATCCAAAAGAAAAGAGAAAGGACCCAAATCAACAAAATCATGCAAGGAAGGGGAGAGATCACAACCAACACCAAAGAAATACAAACAATAATAAAAACATATTATGAGCAACTCTATGCCAGCAAATTAGATAACCTGGAAGAAATGGGTGCATTCCTAGAGATGTATCAACTACCAAAATTGAACCAGGAAGAAATAGAAAACCTGAACAGACCTATAACCACTAAGGAAATTGAAGCAGTCATCAAAAATCTCCCAACAAACAAAAGCCCAGAGCCAGACGGCTTCCCAGGGGAGTTCTACCAGACATTTCAAGAAGAATTAATACCTATTCTCCTGAAACTGTTCCAAAAAATAGAAATGGAAGGAAAACTTCCAAACTCATTTTATGAGGCCAGCATTACCTTGATCCCCAAACCAGACAAAGACCCCATCAAAAAGGAGAATGACAGACCAATATCCTTGATGAACATGGATGCAAAAATTCTCACCAAAATACTAGCCAATAGGATCCAACAGTACATTAAAAGGATTATTCACCACGACCAAGTGGGATTTACCCCTGGGCTGCAAGGCTGGTTCAACATCCGCAAATCAATCAACGTGATACAATACATTAACAAAAGAAAGAACAAGAATCATATGATCCTCTCAATAGCTGCAGAAAAAGCATTTGACAAAGTACAGCATTCTTTCTTGATCAAAACTCTTCAGAGTATAGGGATAGAGGTTACCTACCTCAATATCATAAAAGCTATCTATGAAAAACCTACAGCGAATATCATTCTCAATGGGGAAAAGCCGAGAGCTTTTCCCCTAAGGTCAGGAACGCAGCAGGGATGTCCACTCTCACCACTGCTATTCAACATAGTATTAGAAGTATTAGAAGTCCTAGCCACAGCAATCAGATAACAAAAAGAAATCAAAGGCATCCAAATCGGCAAAGAGAAAGTCAAACTCTCACTCTTTGCAGATGATATGATACTGTATGTGGAAAACCCAAAAGACTCCACCCCAAAACTGCTAGAACACATATAGGAATTCAGTAAAGTAGCAGGCTATAAAATCAATGCACAGAAATCAGTGGCATTCCTATACACCAACTACAAGACAGACGAGAGACAAATCAAGGAGTCGATCCCATTTACAATAGCACCCAAATCCATAAGATACCTAGGAATAAATTTAACCAAAGATGCAAAGGATCTGTACTCAGAAAACTATGAAATACTCATGAAAGAAATTGAAGAAGACACAAAGAAATGGAAAAATGTTTCATGCCCATGGATTGGAAGAACAAACATTGTGAAGATGTCAATGCTACCTAGAGCAATTTACACATTCAATGCAATCCCCATCAAAATACCATCCACTTTTTTCAAAGAAATGGAACAAATAATCCTAAAATTTGTATGGAACCAGAAGAGACCCCGAATAGCCAGAGGAATATTGCAAAAGAAAAGCAAAGCTGGTGGCATCACAATTCCGGACTTCCAGCTCTATGACAAAGCTGTCCTCATCAAGACAGTATGGTACTGGCACAAAAACAGGCACATAGATCAATGGAACAGAATAGAGAGCCCAGAAATGGACCCTCAACTCTATGGTCAACTCATCTTTGACAAAGCAGGAAAGAATGTCCAATGGCAAAAAGACAGTCTCTTCAACAAATGGTGTTGGGAAAATTGGACAGCCACATGCAGAAGAATGAAACTGGACCATTTCCTTACACCACACACAAAGATAGACTCCAAATGGTTGAAAGACCTAAACGTGAGACAGGAGTCCATCAAAATCCTAAAGGAGAACACAGGTAGCAACCTTTCGACCTCAGCCGCAGCAACTTCTTCCTAGAAACATTGCCAAAAGCAAGGGAAGCAAGGGCAAAAATGAACTATTGGGATTTCATCAAGATAAAAAGCTTTTTCACAGCAAAAGAAACAGTCCACAAAACCAAAAGACAACTGACAGAGTGGGAGAAAATGTTTGCAAATGACATATCAGATAAAGGGCTCGTATCCAAAATCTATGAAGAACTTATCAAACTCAACACCCAAAGAACAAATAATCCAATCAAGAAATGGGCAGAAGACACGAACAGACATTTTTCCAAAGAAGACATCCAAATGGCCAACAGACACATGAAAAAGTGCTCAACATCGCTCGGCATCAGGGAAATCCAAATCAAAACCTTGATGAGATACCACCTCACACCCGTCAGAATGGCTAAAATTAACAAGTCAGGGAACGACAGATGTTGGCGGGGATGTGGAGAAAGGGGAACCCTCCTACACTGTTGGTGGGAATGCAAGCTGGTGCAGCCACTCTGGAAAACAGTATGGAGGTTTCTCAAACAGTTGAAAATAGAGCTACCATTCGATCCAGCAATTGCACTCCTGGGTATTTACCACAAAGATACAAATGTAGGGATCCGAAGGGGTACATGCACCCCAATATTTATAGCAGCAATGCTCACAATAGCCAAACTGTGGAAAGAGCCAAGATGTCCATCGAGTGATGAATGGATAAAGAAGAGGCGGTATATATACACAATGGAATATTATGGAGCCATGAAAAGGAATGAGATCTTTCCATTTCAACGACGTGGATGGCAGTGGAGGGTGTTATGCTGAGTGAAATAAGTCAATCAGAGAAAGACATGTATCATATGACCTCACTGATATGAGGAATTCTTAATCTCAGGAAACAAACTGCGTGTTGCTGGAGTGGTAGGGGTGGGAGGGATGTGGTGGCTGGGTGATAGACATTGGGGAGGATATGTGCTACGGTGAGCGCTGTGAATTGTGCAAGACTGTTGAATCACAGATGTGTACTTCTGAAACAAATAATGCAACATATGTTAAGAAAAAAGAAAAAGAAGAAGATAGCAGGTGGGGAAGAATGAAGGGGAGTAAGTCGGAGGCAGAGACGAACCATGAGAGAAGATGGACTCTGAGAAACAAACTGAGGGTTCTAGAGGGGAGGAGGGTGGGGGTATGGGTTAGCCTGGTGATGGGTATTAAAGAGGGCACATTCTGCGTGTAGCACTGGGTGTTATGAACAAACAATGAATCATGAGACACTACATCAAGAACTAATGATGTAATGTATGGTGATTAACATAACTATAAAAAAATTAAAAAAATATAATCCACTTTCCAGCTAAACATTATGTGTTAAGCTTCTTTTGACAGAGGTTTCATATTTACCATAGGACACATAAGTGATCTCCAATATATATTTAAAGCATAGACATGGTACAGAAGCTGTGAAAAGTTAATGAGTTAAGTCATACATCTTATTAAGGAAACATCTAGATAAAGTGTAGCCTCCTGATTTCTAGTCTACTGCTCTTTCAAATATACTTTTTTTCTACTTCATTTTATTATTTTTACTTTATTTTATTTCAGTAATCCTGAAATATAAGAACATTTATTAATTTGAAAGTTGATTATGCTTTTTTGGCTTACACATGAATATCCCTCAGGGTAATGGTTGTTTTAGGAAAATAGTTTGATAGTTCTTCCTCTTGTAAAAGAGAAGTCCTATTAGGCTGGGATAGTTGAGAGAGAATTGACTGACACAGGGCGCTTTTCTGCAAATTAACTAAAAAATACCTTAGAATATTTGCAAGTACTAATAATTCAGAGACTAGGGCACAGGAGAGAAAGGAACCCAGCAGCAAACATTAGGCCAGGACCCAAAAACTGCCTGGACAATAAACAAGAAATCTCTCTGTAAAAAAGGACTATGAGGTTTAAAACCGCATTTCATCTGACTTTTTATCCTGCTCCTTAGAGTACTGCAATTTCCCCCAGTGTCTATACAGTCTTGATAAAACTTATAATGCACAATGATCCTACAATAATAGTGTTTTGGGGAATGAAGGCCAAAGGGCCAAACTGGTCTCCACATTTATGAGGAACCAGGAACATTGAGAATAGGAGATTAAATAGTGTTTGGTATTCAAAACTCAAGATGTAGGAATTTAGAAAGCAAATGATGGGAAGAAGACAGCTCTTTTTGTGATTCCTCCTTTCTAGAAAGCTCTAGAAATATTATGGAGACCACAGGATTTCTCTGGGTAGGATAAAAGCACAAGTCATTTGATATTTAAACCAGGAGATGGGCATTAAGGAGGGCACATGTTGTGATGAGCACTTGGTGTTATAAGCAACTATTGGAACACTGAACACTACATCAAAAACTAATGATGTACTATATGGTGGCTAGCTGAACATAATAATAAAAAAAACAGGTAAAGTAGCAGGGCTGGAGGACCTGGGAACAACTAAATCACTCCTGTTTTTGTTGGCTTCCAGGTGCTGCTTCCATATGGATTTTAAGTTACAAAAACCCTGAAATAGCAGCTGGGAGAGCAATGACAACTTGAAAGAAATATTTGGTGAATAAACCAGATTGTGACAATTTCTTTTCTGGAATAGGATGTTGGATTATTTTTCTTTTGAGAAAACACAAAAAGATGACTACTTTAAAAGTCCTTAATCCTAAATTATATTCCTGAAACCAATATTATACCATATGTTAACTAACTAGAATTTAAATAAAAACTTGAAAAAAAACAAAAACCCTTAATCCTTAATTAAGTTATAAGTTAAATATTTCTAAGACAATATTAATAATATTTAATATTCTACCAGTTTTCAAATTTTCACTCAAGATTTAGGTATTGTGAAATTTAGTGCAACTGGTTTGTTGGCTTGCGTTTTAGATGTTTGGTATCACTAAACCTTGACTATGGCTTATTATTTATTTTTAAAAATTTATTTTTAATTGAAGTATAGTTGATATACAATACTCTATTAGTTTCACGTGTACAACATGATCTGACATTTATATACCCTACCAAATGCTCACCATAATAAGTGTAGTTACGATCTGTCATCATAGTTACTGACTTAAACACACCACATCCCCTGACCTCCATATCAACATGCTTGATTTTCATTTAACAAGTTTATTTATACAAAATAGTTGATTTTTGTTGTATTTTTTTGTTTTGCTTTTCTTTTACTTAGTGTTCGTTTTGATGAAATTGTATTCCTTTTTGAAAACGGTGTGTCAGTATGTAAATAATCTGTGCTATTCAGGAACCCTTATAGACATTGCAAAGGTGCATCCACTTTGTTAAATATTTTATCACTATTTGAGCTAAAAGTATATCTTAACCCTGGTCACTAATCTTTCATTTGAGAAGCCTCAAAATACAAATGCAATCTGCTTTAATTTCAGAAAAAGACCTTCAGAAATGATAAATTTTTTATTGCAGAAAGAATAAACTTTCAAACTAAATTCCATTTTTCAGGTTATTTGGGGGAAAGTCCATTAAAATTGTTACAAAAGTTATAAAGACAGTTTATAAAGGTAAGAATTACAAAGTTTTCATAAAAGCAACTCAGCTGACTGCTTTCCGGTTAGTAATTTAAGCGCTATATATGTTTGGGACTTTTTTCAAAAGGAGGAGAACCAAGTCAGTTGCCTTACATGCACAACATAGTTATCACTATGGTTTTTGCTTTTTTTGTGTTATGTGAATGGCCATAAAAGAAGTTACAAGAGGAAGTATGAGTCTATTGAAATTGTTGCAGCTAGGAGTCAAGCAAGGAAGTCATGGGATTTGTCTGTACCTGTGTCTTAGGACAGAGCTGTCTCTGAATCAGTATGAAAGCTTGGACTTTCTGGGCAATGACAGAAAATGATCCTCCTGCTTCTGGTCCTGAATTCTGGACACACATTCTGGTTGTGTGTATTATAAACTTCCTGTAAGTGAGCTGCTATTGTTGCTCAGCCCAGGTTTGGAACGAGCATGATCAGGATACACTGTGGTTCAGGTGTCATGAAAAGCAGAAGTACAAGGGGTTCTGAGTTCCATGTCCTTTTAATTCCTGAACCCCTAAATTTATTGGACCTCATTCTCCACTCCTCTTTCTATGCCTCCTTAAACACACACACACACATACACACCTATGCACACGCACACAATCTTCAAGTCTTATATTTTATAAGATTACTGCCTAACATTGATTGCATGGTATGAAACCCACTTTCAGGTAGATTGGTTCCTGGTTTCAACTCTCGATAAGAAGGGCTGACCAGGATGTACCTGATGAATTGAGGAAAAGGAAATGGTTATTGCTTTAATCATTTGCTTGTTCATGTAAACACACATATACATGCACACACACATATGTACTAACACACACATGCATATTCACTTGCATGCACACACACACACACACACACACACAGCATTTTGTACCTCTGAGTACCTAGCAATGTGTGGCATTGGGGTGTTATGTCACAAATATAAATAAGAGAATGATATAAATGTAGGTTTTCATAATACAACAGAGTAGATTCTAATATCAGTTCTATATGATCAAAATTATTTCTTAAAATTGATTTTGTTGAATTGATGCCCATGTTGGGAGACACGCATGGTATTTTTTCCCTGAGTCTAGCATAAATTGGTTTTTCTTTTGTGTATTGGGACATGTCATTGTATTATCAGCTGACCATCAGGCGAAGTAGTTGGTTTATTTGTAGGAATTTGCTGTATAAAATATGTACCTTTAAATATTAAAATATTAAAATATTTAAATAATACCCAGTGTGAAGTTTTACTTTCTGAGGGACAGACTCTCATCTTCCTCAGTGAGGAGAATGGCTGGGGGCATCAAAGGGGCTGCTGAACCTCTCTCTCTGACATAAAGTTAAATTAACCCTCTTCAAATATTAATATAGAGATGTGCAAGGTGTTTCAATTGTTCTTAATGTGTTTTAGTGTTTTCTGCTCTGTCACTTCTGTCAGTTCTTATATTTCCAGGAAATAATGTGAGATAAAGAGGAGAGGGAAACTTAGTTTTCATTTCATAGTTGATGAAACTGATGCTGAGATGTCATCATGGTTTGTCTCAAATTACAACTTGTAAGTGGTAGAGCTGAGACTAGGACTTGGTGTTTTGATTCTAAATATATCAGTGTATTATTATTATTATTATTAATGTACTGTACTTTTAAATATCCGTGAAACATGAAAATGGTTTCTGTGAAAATAAAGTATCATAACACAAATAAAAGCAACTGTGCTAAGGTAAGCAAAATGTCAAGAAAGTATATTTCCCATTTTATATTTGAAAGCTCTATTGCCTAATTTAGAATGTGTGAATATATTCTTGTTTTATACTGGCCTACACAATATGTGGAAACGCATAAGGGTAGACTATAATAATCATTTTTGTGTTCTCTTCATCCTTCTTCTGGCTGGACGTGGAACACCATGAAGGCCCACTTAGAGTGATGAAGCTATAAACAAAAGCTGGAGCATGATTGCATCAGTATTAAGGTGGAGAATGGGAGGACCTAGGGGCACACAAAGGGCTCTGGGACCTGGTATAGTCTATTTATAGGTCTGCTGTAAGCTGTTCAGTTTATAGTAATGGTTGAAGTATATATTTTGTAGACTTTGATATATGTATGTATGCTAACTCTGACGATAAATTATGGCTGAAAAACTTGGATTCTAACTGTATTTAAATTAAATATTAAAGTAATCAATAAGCCAAGACTCAGAATAAAGGCTCAGTGAAGGGAAGAGCCTTCCAAGTACAGAATAGAATGGCTCACACAGAAGAAACCAGGAGTAGAGTAGTGTGGAGTAATGTAAACCACTCTGGGGCAGAGATGGTGCTTTTATTATGCTCCATGAAGAATTTCCACCAGGTTCTGCAGGAGGAGCAAAGTCTGTAGAGAACCCCATTGTATAGGTCTGTTATAGGTTATATGTCATTATGTTTATGTTATTGTAAAGAGGAGATGGTTCTCATAACATATTATATAATTTCATTTTCTTAACCCCTTCTACATTCTTGATAAAGTCTTAAAGACCTTCTTTAGGCATTATTTTAACAATGGTGTGATGATTATAATTTGGGAAGATATAAAAAATGGATATATTTAGGAATAGAGAAAGGACTGCTTCAATCACCAGAGTTATTATAAAGCATAATGATTGAAACAGACCCAGATATCACACTCAGAATTCAAGTTTAGAGGTGATTCAGCAGTTCAGTAAATTTGTGTTGAGTCCAGAATATTGGGTTAGAGCATTTTATATCTCACTTTCCTAGATAAGCACTGTTCCTGGAAATTGGTATAGACCTGAGTTTGAAGGTGGAAGTCAGGTTGGCTCAGTTAAGTAAACTGGAGGGTGGATAAGTAGGTGACCCTTGGTCCATGTATGTGTGTGTGTATACACACACACACACACACACTCATTATGCAATTTTTCTGGGTTTTTGTATAAATTGGTCACAGTATTGGGCAGTTGCCATGATTTGGGAATTTTTCAGCTTTTTTTTCTTTGAATATGTTTTCTGGTTCTTTCTCACTCTCTTCTCCTATTGGGGTTTCAAAGTGCATATATTGATCCACTTGGTAGCCTCCAATAAGTCCCTCAGGCTTTCTTCAGTATTTTTTGTTCTTTTTTCATTTGCCCTCCTGAGTGAATAATTTATATTGACCTTTAATCAAATTCATGATCCTCTCTTTTGTTCAATCTCGTTTGCTCTTGAAACTCTCCCCTATTTTTAGTTCAGATATTGTATTCTTCAGCTTCATACTTTTAAGTTTTACTTTTATAATTTTTTACTTCATACTTTCAAGTTTTCTATCTCTGTGTTGAAATTTTCTCTTGGTTTGTTTATTGTTCTCTGACTTCAGTGAGCATCTTTATGACAGTTATTTTGAATTCTCTGTCAGGTAAATCACATATTTTCATTTCATTAGTGTCAGTTTGTGGAGATTACTCTTATTCTTTTTTGAAAAGTATTTCTACTTGTCTTTATTTTCATTGACTCTCCACATTGGTGTCTGCACATTAGACAAAACACTCATCCATCCTCATATTCATGGACTGGCCTTGGACCAGCGAAGGTACCACCAATAAGCCTGGTCAGAGACTTTGGAGGCCTTCCAATTTTGTGCAGTCTAAACCTCTTTCATTGTTCTTAATTGCAGCACCCCCTGCTTCTTCCTATGCGCCCCTCCCCACCCCTCATTCATTGTGTGCTGGGTTATGTCTGTGTTCAAAAACAAGGAAAACTGAAGCCAATTCTTCAGGCAGCTCACAGATAAGTTGTATTGCTGGATGCATATTTTCCCCTCACCAGAGAGAAGCTGTAAGAAAGGGCTTTTCAATCATTTGCTCTATGCTGAGCCAGGGGAAGGAGCTCTGGTGACTTCCAGCCCACACTACCAACTTTTTTGTCTCTCTCCCTGGGCAGCTAAGGTATGCTCTGTCCTGTATCCCCTCTGCTTTCTGACATGGACTATCTAGAAGCCAGTCTTCTAGGCACACATAATAAAGGTTGGGGCATTGGACAGATGGTGCAGTTATTTCCCTCCCCAGGGAGAATCCAGAAACTGGGGTTTTGTCCCAATTTGAAGGTGCTGTGCAAGGAAAAGTGTTACAACAAGAGGATATCTAGCATTTTCCTAACATTTCCAATATGACTAGATTCATTTTTTAACTGAGAACAGGACTACCTTAACTATTGTCTGGATTTCTTATACAGGGAATATGTAGGTGAAACATTTTTGAATCAGGGTGTTCATGGAGGGTAGAAGGTTCTAGAGCTTCCTCTTCTGCCATGTTGCTGACCTGGAAATGGGAATTTATTTTTGGCTTCTCTCAGGGGGTGTCCAATCCCTACAGTGGAGCGTAACCTTGAGTAAAATTTTGAGTCCCTAAGGAATTAGAGACACATTCTGGTCCTTTATGTAAATACAATCCCCTCAAGACCCCATTACCTCAGAAACCATTCCCTGCAGAAGAGACCGAGCAAGCTTCTGCCCTGTTTATAACTGAGGACATTATATAATTATACTCACCTTAAGTCTTCTGTGATTTACCAAGTGCCAAAATGATAATAATAAAGGCTGTTTATTTTGGTCTGCTGCTTAAGAGGACTCATAATCAGAAATCATTATCTGTGGTTCAGAAGGATTTCCAGAGCTCATTAGAAATTAAGTGTGGGCTGCATCCTCATAGAATCAAGGGGAGAAAAGGTACAGAGACCAAATCTTCCCTTTCAGGACCACAGGGGTAATACCGGTAAGGAAGGACCAAGGTGTTCTTGCCTAAGGAAGGTGAGTTTCTGAATTCCATTTATATTCATGTCTTCCTTTTGTGATAGAAGTCCAGACATCTAAGATATGCCACTTTTTTCCAGTTTTTGCAGTCCTCAGACTCAGATGAAATTGAAAGAAGGACCTGTTTGAGGGGAGGGTGGTGGTGCAGGGAGGGTTCAGAGACATTATTAGGTTTCAAGGATGAAATATATTGGTCAGTTCCATGGACAGAACTCTCACTTTTGTACATTTATGGTTTTTACTCTGTGACATGGGGCAGGAACTCAAACTCCCCTAGACTCTGGTCCTTTATTTTTGTATTAGGACAATGTTCTTCATTCCCACAACACCAAATCCAATCCCCATTAGAGGCCAGCACCAGGTTGGTGGGGTTGCTGCCTCTATTTTACTGGTTAGGGGAGGGGTCATGTGGTCAAAGAAATGAAATGAGAGAAGGTGATTCTCTCCTGGTCCAATCTTCTCCCTTAACCTTTGGTTTTCACAGCAGCCTGTTGGCATATAGAAGCACTGGCCTTCATACTGTAGGCCAGTTTTTGAATGCTTTTGCTTATAAAGCTTATTAAGTCTCTAATGAGGGAATGTCCAAGTAACTAGGTTCACGATAATAGTTAAGCATTTTCTGTCGGTCCAGGATGGGCTAGTCTCCCGCATTCCCAGTACAAACCCAACTCCCGTGGGAAGAGATATGGTGGGAAAAGTTGAATTGTTCTCTGTGTAACTTTTCCTCCTGTGTTCACAGATTCCCTTGGAGAAGAATGACTCCTGGAAATGCTTCTTTTGTGACTGAATTCATTCTGGTGGGGCTAACAAACCTACCATATCTCCAGCTCCCCCTGTTCTGCTTGTTTCTACTCATGTATGTGGTCACTGTGTTGGGAAATATGTGCTTGATAACTCTAATTGGGCTGAATTCACACCTCCACACCCCCATGTACTTTTTCCTCTTCAATTTGTCCTTCATAGATCTCTGTTACTCTTCTGTGTTTACACCCAAAATGCTGACTAACTTTATATCAAAGAACATAATCTCTTACAGGGGATGCATGACCCAGCTTTACTTTCTCTGTTTTTTTGGTATTTCTGAAGCTTATGTGCTGACATCAATGGCCTATGATCGCTATGTGGCCATCTGTAACCCACTTTTGTATAATGTTGTCATGTCCCCTAAAGTGTTTTCCAGCCTTATGCTTGGTTCGTATTTGATGGCATTTTCAGATGCCACAGCTCACACAGGATGCATGCTGAGGCTGACCTTCTGTGATGCAAACACCATCAACCATTATTTGTGTGATATCCTCCCTCTGCTCCAGCTCTCCTGCACCAGCACATACATGAATGAGCTGGTGGTTTTCATTGTGGCAGGCATCAATGTGATTGTGCCCAGTGTCATCATCTTTGTCTCTTATGGTTTCATCCTCTCCAGCATCCTGCGCATCAGCTCCACCAAGGGCAAGTCCAAAGCCTTCAGCACCTGCAGTTCACACATAGTTGCTGTTTCTCTCTTCTTTGGATCTGGTGCATTTATGTATCTTCAACCATCCTCTGCTATGTCTATGGATGAGGGAAAAATCTCCTCTGTCTTTTATACCAATGTGGTTCCCTTGATGAACCCCTTCATTTACAGCTTGAGAAACAAAGACATTAAATGTGCTGTGAGAAAAACTTCAAGTAAGCAACAGTTTTGATCAGAAACCCTGTCGTCTCTGTAATTTGTTACACAGAAGCAGATTCTGTGTGTTTAAATAAAATACATTGACTTGCAACTTTGTTTGCCTATTTTTTTCCTTAACATGGTAAAGGAAGTTTGAGTTTTCTATTTTTAGTCTCTATGAAGTAGGTCTTCTTTTTTCCTTCACCTATACCACAATATCTTCTCCACCTCTTTGTTCTGTTTAGTAATAACATTAACTAAGAAACATGTTGTCTTCCCCCCCCCCCCCGGTTGTCATTTTGAACTCACCCTCCCTTGGAACATGATGGGTAGTCTTCAAAGTTGAATTAGGTACTAGTAGCACGACATTTTATTATTGGGTGTGTTTTTACCTGCCACTTGGTATTAGAAGCATGTTTCAGATATTCTGTTTGTACTTCCATTTTCCGTCCTCCAATTTTCAAGAATATGTCTCCTTTAAATGCCAGAGATTTAAGATTGTGTAAAGACAATCAAGGTTGATCCATTTTGCCTATGTAGACATTATGTATCAAATGTCTTTTATTTTTTTAAGATTTTATTTATTTATTTGACAGAGAAAGACACAGCGAAAGAGGGAACACAAGCAGGGGGAGTGGGTAAGGGAGAAGCAGGCTTCCCGCCGAGCAGGGATCCTGATGCGGAGCTCAATCCCAGGACCCTGGGACCATGACCTGAGCTGAAAGCAGACGCTTAACGACTAAGCCACCCAGGCACCCCTCAAATGTCTTTTAGCAGACTTTTATTTTTTACCTTTATACAGCCAAACCAACACATAACTGATCATCAAAATATATTTATTGTATGGATGGGAAAGTGAAGCTTGGAGTAGTTAGATTTATCTAGTCACACAGCTACATAAAGTAACAGTTACCCTAAATTCTTAGCCTTCTCATTTCAATTCTACTCCTCTTTGTAGTCTGTTTTGCTCTACTTTATTCTTTTTGTTTGTTTGTTTCTAGTTTTTATTTAAATTCCACTTAGTTAACATACAGTGTAATATTAGTTTCAGGTATAGAATATCATAATTATCACTTATATACAACACCCAGTGCTCATCACAACCAGTTCCCTCCTTAATCCCCATCACCCATTTAACCCATATCCCCATCCACCACCCCTCCAGCAATCCTCAGTTTGTTCTCTATAGTTAAGAGTCTGTTTTATGGTTTGTCTCTCTTTTAACCTCCTATTCATTTGTTTTGTTTCTTCAATTCCATATATAAGTGAAATTTATATGGTATTTGTCTTTCTCTGACTAACTTATTTCACTTAGCATAATAATCTCTATCTCCATCCAGGTCATTGCAAATGGCAAGATATCATTCTTTTTCATGGCTGAATAATATTCCATATTTTATCTTTATCCATTCATCAGTCAATGGACATTTTTGTCCTTTCCATAATTTGGGTATTGTTGATAATGCTGCTATAAACATCGGGGCGCATGTATCCCTTTGAAACATTATTTTTTATCCTTTGGGTAAATACCTAATAGTATAATGGTGGATCATAGGTTAGTTCTATTTTTAATTTTCTGAGGAACTTCCATACCATTTTCCAGAGTGGCTGCACCAGTTTGCATTCCCACCAACAGTGTAAGAGGGTTCCCATTTCTCTGCATCCTCTCCAACACCTGTTGTTTTCTCACTTGTTAATTTTAGCCATTCTGATAGGTGTAAGATGATATATCATTGTAGTTTTGATTTGTATTTCCCTGATGATCATGATGTTGAGCATCTTTTCATTTGTCTCTTGGACATCCATACGTTTTTGGAGAAATGTCTATTCATGTCTTCTGCCCATTTTTAACTGGGTTATTTTTTGGGTGTTGAGTTTGGTAAATTCTTTATAATATTTTGGATTCTAATCCTTTATTAGATATGTCATTTGTAAATATCTTCTCCCATTCAGAAATTGCCTTTTAGGTCTTTTTTCATTTTTTACTTTGCTGTGAAGAAACTTTTTATGTTGATGAAGTTGCAATAGTTTATTTTTGCTTCTGTATCCCTTGCCTCAGGAGACATATCTAGTAAGAAGTTGTTATGGCTGATGTCAAAGAAGTTTCCACCTGTGTTCTCCTCTAGGATTCTGACGGTTTCCTGTCTCACATTTAGATCTTTCATCCATTTTGAATTTATTTTTTTGTATCATGTAAGCAAATGGTCCTGTTTCATTTTTCAGTTTTCCCAGCACTATTTTTTGAAGAGATTGTCTTTTTTCCATTTGATATTCTTTCCTGCTTTGTTAAAGATTAGTTGACCATATAGTTGAGGGTCCACACCATACTGTCGTGATCACTAGAGCTTTGTAATATAATTTGAAGTATGGAATTGTGTTGCCTTCATCTTTGGTTTTCTTTTTCAAGGTTGCTTTGACTATTCAGGGTCTTTTATGGGTCCATACAGATTTTAGGATTGTTTTTTCTAGCTCTGTAAAAAATGCTCTTGGAATTTTGATAGGGATTGCATTAAATGTATAGATTGCTTTGGGTAGTATAGACATTTTAACAATATTTGCTCTTTCAATCCATGAGCATGGGATGTTTTTCCATTTCCTTATATGAAAAACTCACAGCTATTGTCATCCTCAACTGGGAAAAACTGGGAACTTTTCCTCTTTGGTCAGGAATAAGACAGAGATGTCCACTCTCACCACTGTTATTTAATATTGTAGTGGAAGTCCTAGCCTTTCAGCAATCAGACAACAATAAGAAATAAAAGACATCCATATTAGCAAGGAAGAAGTCAAACTTTCACTATTTGCAGATGCAATGATATTCTAGTAGTAAACCTGAAAGACAACCAAAAAATTGCTAGAACTGATATACAAATTCAGTAAAGTCACAAGATCAAAGTCAATGTACAGTAATCTGTTGCATTTCTATACACCAATAATTAGGCAGCACAAAGAGAAATCAAGGTATTGATCCCATTTACAATTGCACCCAAAACCACAAGATACCTAGGAATAAGCCTAACCAAAGAGGTAAGTGATCTTTACTTTGAAAACTTTAAAACACTTATGAAAGAAATTGAAGGTGACACAAAGAAATCTTTTAATATTATCTTTTATTTTATTATTTTAAAAATGTCTTGCTTAGAGGAAACATTTTTAATTTTGATAATGTCCAATTTAACTATGTTTTATTTTATGAATGTTTCTTTTTTTATCATGACTTAGAAAAATTTCCCTAAGCCTAGGTCACAAACCTTTTTCTTTTTTTTTTTTCTTCTCTTGTAAAAGTCTCAAGGTTTTATGTTTTACATTTATAAATTATGTTTATTATCTATCATGTGTGAAGTAAGTTGTAGATTTTTGTTTAGATGCCTGTTTTCAGGTTTAGAGAGTTCCCTTTTACTTAGGTATTTTATACAAAATAGTAAACTCAGATTGTAATTTATCCAATATTTTTCTGTATTTATTTAGACGATCATATAGTTTTCCTAATTACTCTTTTGATATGATGAGTTATCCTGATTGATATTCAGATATTAAGCCAGGCTTGTATTCCCATGGTTAAACATTAGTTTTCATGATATATTTTTACTTTTATATATTTGGATTCAGTGTGCGAAACTAAAAAATTACATCTATGATTATGAAGAGCATTGGTTTACAGTTTTCTTGTAATGATTTTGGTTTTGGTGTCAGTGTATTACAAGTTGTATAGAATGAATTTTCATGTTTATCCTTTTTAATTTTTACAAGGGATTGTGTAGAATTGTATTATTTCTCCTAGAAATGTTTGGAAGGGTTAACAATGCAATTATCTAGATAGACCTAGTGCTTTTTTCATGGGAAAGTTTTTAACTGAAATTTCAAGTTCTTTAATAGATATAAAGCCACTGTAGATACCTACTTCTTAAGTAAGCTTTGGAAGCTTGTGTGTCTCAGCAAACTTATCCATTTAATTGGTTGTCAAATTTATTAGCATAAATTTGTTTTTTTTTTTAACTTTCCTTTTAAGTCTGTAGGATCTGTGGTAACAACCTCTTATATTTCTGTGGTATCAGTAATGTGTGCCTTTCTCTTTTTGCTTATTCAGTCTGGCTAGAGGATTATCATCTTAACTGATCTCAGTAACAGAGGTTTTAGATTAATTGATTTTATATATTGTCCTTTGTTTCTTACTTTATTGCTTTTTGCCCTTACATTTATCATTTAATCTTTCTGCATATTCGGGGTTTATTTTTTTTTTGAGGATTTATTTATTAATTTGAGAGAGAGAGAGCAAGAGCATGGGGAGAAGGGCAGAGGGAGAGAATCTTCAAGCAGCCTCCCTGCTGAGCATGAAGTCCATCGTGGGGCTCAATCTCATCAACCATGAGATCATGACCTGAGCCAAAACCAATAGTCTGTTGCTTAACCAACTGAGCTACCCAGGCATCCCTAGGGTTTATATTTATTTTTATTTTTTTGCGGCTTCATGAGACAGAGCTATAAACCTTTGATTTGAAATATCTCTTCTTGTGCAGTACAGGTACTTAGGTGCCTAACTTGCATGTAAATACTGTATTTAACTATATTACCTATGTTTTGATAAGTTTTGCTTTTATTTTTATTCACTTCAAAATGTTTTCTGATTATTTCTTTTCATTTCATCTTTATTTTTTAGAGTTTAGTGTTATTTTTCTGGTAAAAGCTTCATTGATATGATTCACACATTTAAATTAAATGGTTTACACTTTATTCACAGAGTTGTGTAACCATTGCCACAGTATATTTTGGGATCTTTTCACTATTCCCAAAGGAAGTTCCATATCCATCAGTCTCTTATTCTTCATCCCAACCTAATCAACCACCAATCTAATTTCTGTCTCTATAGGTTTGAATGCCCTGGATATTTTATGCAAATGGAATAATATAACGTGATCTTTTGTGACTGGCTTTTCTTACTTGGCTTAATCTTTTCAAAATTCCTCCATGTTGTAAAGTGTAAAGGCACTTGGTTTCTTTTTTTGCAAGTACTACTCCATTAGATGGAAACACTGCATTTTGTGGTGTAAATTTTGTTGAATTCCAATTTATGTATTTTTTTCTTTTGTCATTTGTGCTGTGTCATATTTAAGAAGTCATTGCTGAACCGAAGGTCACAATGTCTTGCTCAGATATTTTCTTCTATAAGCTTTATGATACTACTTCTTATATTTGTATCTATGATTTATTTGGAGTTAATTTTGTTTCTTGTGTGAGATAAGGGTCCAATTTCATTTCTTTAAATGTGAACATCCACTTGTTCCAGCATTTGTAGAAGAGATTATTGGCTCTCTATAGAACATCTTGGCATCCATGTTGAAAATCAAGTGACTATCAATGTGAGGGTTATTTTTGCATTCTCTTCATTGAAATAAATGAGTCATATATATGCACCTGTCATGAATTTAAATGCAGTCAATTTATCTCTATACTCTAGCTCTTTGTTTTCTTTTCACATGTCACTTGTACGAGTTCTTTACCACAGTTGCATTTAAGCCTTTTTATTCCACTTGGTTAGCAGTTAGAAACAAAGGGGTGGTGGTGGTATTAAAATGTTTTCAAGCTACGATATTGATGAATTTTGATTACACAGAGCCATAAGACTGTTGGTAGGAAGGAAAAAGGAACAGCCTTAAAATTTTTCTCTCCTTGAACTAACTAGTCTTTGAACAGTGCTGTGTGTGTTAGATGTCCAGAACTCATTCATCTTCTCGTGGCAAGTTTGTACTACCTGATGAACATCATCCCAATTCTGCCTCTCCCCAGCACCTGGTAACCACCTCTCTACTCTCTGTTTCTTTGAGTCTGGCTTTTTTAGATTCCACATACAAGTGATAACATACAGTATTTGTCTTTCTCTGCTTGGTTTATTTCATTTAGCAAGTCCTCTAGGACCATCTATGGTGTTGCAAATGGCAGAATTTCATTCTTTCTCATGGCTGAATAATATTCCATTGTATATGTATACCACATACTTGGAATTTTTTAGGGGGATTTTTAAATTATTATTATGTTATGTTAATCACCATACAGTACATCATTAGTTCTTGATGTAGTGTTCCATGATTCATTGTTTGTGCATAACACCCAGTGCTCCACGCAGAATGTGCCCTCCTTAATACCCATCACCAGGCTAACCCATCCCCCCACCCCCTCCGCTCTAGAACCCTCAGTTTGTTTCTCAGAGTCCATCATCTCTCATGGTTTGTCTCCCCCTCCGATTTACCCCCCTTCATTCTTCCCCTCCTGCTATCTTCCTTTTTTTTCTTAACATGTATTGCATTATTTGTTTCAGAGGTACAGATCTGTGATTCAACAGTCTTGCACAATTCACAGCACTCACCATAGCACATACCCTCCCCAATGTCTATCACCAGCCACCCCATCCCTCCCACCCCCCACCACTCCAGCAACCCTCAGTTTGTTTCCTGAGATTAAGAATTCCTCATATCAGTGAGGTCATATGATACATGTCTTTGTCTGATTGACTTATTTCGCTCAGCATAATACCCTCCAGTTCCATCCACGTCGTTCCAAATGTCAAGATTTCATTCCTTTTGATGGCTGCATAATATTCCACCCACATACTTGGAATTTACTAAGAGAGTAGGTCTTAAAAGTTCTCACCACAAAAAAGAAATGGTAATGACGTAACTTGATGGAGGTGTTAGCTAATACTGCTGTAGTAATCATATGGCCATATATGTTTATCAAATAAACATGTACACTTAAAGCTACACAGTGTTATATGTCAATTATATCTAAAAAAATCTGGAAGAAAAAGAATTCAAATGCTTCTCACATTGACATAAGGGTAAGCGAAAGGAGAATGCAAAATAATTAACAAATTTTTCTTCAAGCATATTAAAATGTACAGTATTTTTTTGCATTTTTAAAAGTGAGACAAACTTACATATATCAAGGATCTTAATTTGACTTTTAAAAAAATATTCAATCATATGTGGAATTTAAGAAACAAAACAAATGGACATGGGCGGGGGAAGCGCGAAAACCAAGAAACAGACTCTTAACTATAGAGAACAAATTGATGGTTATCAGAGGGGAGGTGGGTGGGGAAATGGGTTAAATAGGTGGTGGGGTTTAAGGAATGCACTTGTTGCGATGAGCAACAGGTGTCCTATGGAAGTGTTGAATCGCTAAATTCTACACCTGAGACTAAATTTACACTGTATGTTAACCTATTGGAAATTAAATAAAAACTTGGAAAGAGAAAAGAAAATAAATATTCCTAAAACCTTGGGATATTCCTTACAAGAATTTTTTCTTTTTAAATTGATTCAAATGTTGTCTAAGACAAAAGTCCCCATCAGAGGGAGCTGTTTACTTAGATTATCACTGAAACATTAATTTCCAATTGATAAGGACCTCCTTGGACCACCTAACTCTATACCTTAATTCATAAGGAGAAGTAAAACATTAAATTTCACACTGTTACAGTTTTGATACAGAAGAAAATTCTTATTTTTAGAACAGTTGTAATTGTAAGAAGCTTTCCCCTGAAAACCCAAGTGGTCCTTCTCTCTTTTACTATGAGTTATATTCTAAATTGTGTGGAAAATTTATGAATTAGAAAATCTCAGAGGCAACACATTTTTCCTAGGAGTGAATTGATAGGACAGTTGATACCCAAAACAGGGCAAATCTCATATTGCTGCACTTCTCTTTGAATAATACATGTACTGTCACATTGTGGGATTTGCTAGGACACATTCCTGAGTTCTACTGTTGTCCAGAAATGCAATTGTTCATTTGCTTTACACCCAGGATTTTTATACTTTTGATCTCAGAAATTTCATTTCATTTAATTAATTAATTAATTAATTTTAATTTATTTTTCAAATATTTTATTTATTTATTTGACAGAGAGAGAGACAGCGAAAAAGGGAACACAACCAGGGGGAGTGGGAGAGGAAGAAGCAGGCTCCCTGCTGAGCAGGGAGCCCGATGTGGGGCTCGATCCCAAGACCCTGAGATCATGACCTGAGCCGAAGGCAGACGCTTAACATTTGAGCCACCCAGGTGCCCAGAAATTTCATTTTATGACAAGATTTGAGTACAGGAAAGAGTAGCTCTTAATCATGACCACTTATTTTTGAGCAGGGGATGGGAATTAAATGCACTTGTCACACAAGTCATGGATTGGCAGATCCTTTTTCTGCTTCCTCATTTTTACTCAGGTTCCAAGAGAAAAATAAAGTCAAGGTAGGCAGCTCTTAATCATAACTTCCACTTGCAGTTTTATAGTTATACTTTCTTCAAGATGGGGAGCTTTGGTTTTTATATAAGGATGCCCATGAAGGAAGCCTAGTGTGTCTTTTTAAATACCACATGCAGTAGTGGAGTTTTCTAGCAGGATTTCTAACCTCATTTCATATAGTTAATAATCTACTCTTTACCTTGGATCCTTTTCCAAAATGTTGCATCTTGAATCCCACCCCCCTCCTTTTTAACATAATTTTGTGAGAATAGAAGTTTCAAAATCATATGTGGTATGTTGGAAAGATCCTAAACACGGATCTTAGATAGAGATCTTAGATATTAGATATAAAGAATGAAGAAAGACCTTTAAAGTCTGCTATCTTCTATCAGCTGAATGTTTGTGGCATCCCCAGATTCCTATGTTGAAACTTAATCCTTAGTGTGATGGTATTAGGATGTGAGAACTCTGGTAGTTGATTAGGTCATGAGGGTGGAGCCTTCATGAATGGGATCAGTGCCCTCATAAAAGAGATATCAGAGAGTTCCCTTTTTTCTTGTTCATGTGAGAAGAAGTGAAGCAGTCTATGAACCAGGAAGAGAGACCTCACCAGAGATGAAGTCTCCTGGTGCCTAGGTCTTGGACTTCCCAGACTTCAGAACGATGAGAAATAAATTTCTCTATGAGCCATCAATCCATGGATTTGTTATAGCAGCGCAAAGAGATTAATACATGCCTAAGTGGTTTTTTTCCATCTTTCTCCCTTTAGAGTTGGCATTAAGGAAGGCACTTGATGTAATGAGCACTGGGTGTATATGCAACTGATGAATCACTAAATTCTACCCCTGAAAATAATAATACAGTATGTGTTAACTAAGTTGAATTTAAATAAAAAATTAAAATAAAAGTCCATAATTGTTGTAGGCACAAGTCATTGTTCTGTGTTTGGAGCCATATTTTACTTTGAGCAGTTTACACATTGGGAGAAATTCAGGGTCTGATTGCTTTTTTACTACTACTAGAATCCCCTCTATATAAGTAAAGAATGATGCCCTTTTACCCTTCTCCCCTACTAAATATAAGTGTGTATGTAAATATATGTTTATGTATTCTTCAGATGAAAAAGAGTTCAGAATTCATTAGGGATATGAGCTTCTAATTTACTTTCCTTTTAGTGTTTTTGTCTGGATTTTTTTATCAGGGTAATGCTGGCCTCATACAATGGATTTGAAAATCTACCGTGTTCTTTAGTTTTATAGGAGAGTTGAGAAGGACTGGTGTTAATTCTCCTTTAAATATTTGGTAGAATTTATGCTTGAAGCTTGGATTTTCTTTGTTGGGAGGTTTTAGATTATTGATTTAATCACAATACCAGTTACGGTTCTGTTCAGAATTTTTATGTATTTATGATTCATTTTTGGCAGGTTGTATGTTTTTAGGAATTTATTTCATCTAGATTATCCACTTTTTGGTGTATAAATGTTCATATAATTTTATGATCCTTTTTCTTTCTGTGGCATCAGTTGTATTGTCTTCTCTTTCATTTCTGATTTTACCTATTTGAGTCTTTTCTCTTTTTTCTTATTTAGACTTGCTAAGGGCTTACCAATTTTATCTTTTAAAACAGCTATTATTTTCAGTGATTTTACTATTATTTTCTATTTTCTATTTGATGTATTTCTGTTTAATTTGTTCTTTTCTTTCTAGTTCCTTGAGGTATAAAGGTAGGTTGATTTGAGTCTCTCTTCTTTTTTAATGTAGGTGTTCATAATAGATTTCCTTCTTAGTATAGATACCTTCTTAGTATATGTGTGTAAGCCTAGAACACACCCTACATATTTTCCTACTTGGTCCTATACTCAAATACATTATTCTTTTTCTTCCAGATTTATTGATTTAAAGAAATATTTCTGACATCTTGCCTTTATCATTTAAAAAGGCTTTATTGAATGCATACATGCATTTTGTGTCTACTAAGATTTTGTTATAGCTACTTTTTAATACTTTGTCTTTTAACTTTTGTAACAAAATTGAAAGAAATGTACCTACCATTTTTCTAAGACAATATTCTGTACCATTCTATGTGTTTACCTTTATCAATTTGTTTTAGACTTTCTTAAGCTAATGTGATGTTATTTAGTGTCATTTCTTTTAAACATTTCTTATGAGGCAGGTTTAGTAGTGATGAACTTTTTCAGCTTTAGTTCATGTGAGAAAAAATGTTCACTTTCCTCCTTTTGGAAAGATACTTTTGCTATTTATAGTATCTTGGTTGACCCTTTTTTTCTTTCAGTACATTGAATAGATCATTCCACTGCCTTCTGACCTACAAGATATCTGCTAAAATCACTGAAATCTGCTGAAAAATCCATTGACATTCTTATCGGGGTTTCATTGTATGGGATAAGTTGCATTTCTCTTGCTGCTTTCAAAATTCTCTTTATCTTTGACTTTTCAGTAATTTGATTATAATGTGTCCTATTGTGGATTTCTTTGAAGTCATCTTTTTTTTTTTTTTTTTTTTTTTGGTGGGGGAGATCGTTTTTGTTTCCTGGATCTGGATGTTCATTTCCTTCCACAGATTTGGGTATTCTTAAGCCATTTTTCCTTTGAGAAATCTTTCAGTTCATTTCCCACCTCTTCTTTTGGGATCCCTATAATGCATATATGGGCCCATCTGTAATTGTCCAATAATTCTCTTAATTTCTTTTACTATTTTTCATTCTTTTTTTGTTTTTGCTACTTTGATGAATTTCAAATGACTTTTTAAAAATTCTATGATCCTTTCTTTTGTGTGATCTAGTCTGCTATTTTAACCCTCCAGTAATTTTTCCAGCTCGGTTATTCTGTTCTTCATCTACATGATTTCTGCTTGGCATTTGTTAGAGGTCTCTGTCTTTTGTTTGATAGTCTCACTTTTTTCATGTATTGTTCTCTAACTGCAGTGAGCATTATTATGGCAGCTATTTTGAATTCTATGTCAGGTAAATGATATATTTCCATTTCATTAGGGACAGTTTGTGGAGATCTTTGTTGTTCCTTTTAGGAAATATTTAGACTCTCTGGGCTTGTGTCTGGACAGTAGACAAAATGTCCACTTGTCCTAATCTTCATGGATTAGCCTTGTACTAGAGAAGATCCACACAATAAGCCCGGCCAGATGGTGGGAGCCTGTTACTTTTCTTGTCATTCCATCCTACTTTTCTTGTTCTTTTTCTCCATGGCTTCTGGAGTATGTCATGTCCCATTGGCACCCTAAAACAAGCAAGACTGAAGCCAATTCCTCAGTAATAAGTTGGGTCATCAGATACATGATTGGAGGAAAAGAGTTTGCTACTGCTAGCTCTGTGCTGAGTCAGTGGGGTGTGTGTGTGGTGGGTAGGTGGCTATTGTGAGTTCCAACCCAAACTGCTGTCTCTGTTCTCTCTCACCTTGTGCAGCTAAATTATGCCATGTTCCATGTCCTCTCACCTTTCTGAGACATAATGTACAAAAGCTAGTCTTATGGATACCTCCTAAAAAGCTTGAGGCTTTGGGAGTGCCTGGGTAGCTCAGTTGTTCAAGGTCCTGGGATCAAGCCCCACATCAGGCTCCCTGCTTGGCAGGAAGCCTGCTTTCCCTCTCCTTCGGTCTACCACTCCCCCTGCTCATGATCTCTCTCTCTCTCTCTCTCAAATAAATAAATAAAAATCTTAAAAAAAACCTCGAGGCTTTAGATGTATGCTACACCACTTTCCTTTTCCAGGAAGTAGCTAGGAACTGGGGAATTTTGTCCCAATCACACGTGCTATGCTAAGAGAGGTATGATGACAAGAGGTATCTTGAATTTCCCTAACAGCTTCAATATGTCTGGTTTCATGCATGAACTGGGTGCGGGACCTTCTTAGCTAGTTTCTAGATTTCTTACAAAGGGAATCTGTACACAAATTGTTTTTGAATCAATGTGTCATGTAGAAAAGTAGAGATTAAGGCTTCCTCTTCCACCATCTTGCACGGGAAATGGGAGTTTATTTTTGGCTTTTCCTTAAGGGGAGGTATGATCCCTACAGTGAAGGGAAAACTTGAGCAAATTATTGAGTCCCTTAAGGACTAAAGACAGATTATGGTCCAGGGTGTTTATAGAATCCCCACAGTTTCCGATTACACTTAGAAATTTTCCTTGGGGAAGACACTGAGCAAGTTCTGCCTTGTTTACAACTGAGTCTATTATATAATTACACCCACATTAAATCTTCTGTGACTTACCAAGTGGCAAAAATGATAATAATAAAGACTTTCTGTCTGCTGTTTGAGGAAACTAAAAGCCATGATCAGAAATTATGATCCATAGTTCTAAAAGATTTTCAGGTCATCTCAGCAATTTAGTGTGGGCTGCATTCTCTTTGAGTTAAAGAAACCAAATCCTCAGAGTCTGAAATTGCCCTTCCATGACAATGGGGTAATAACAATGATAAGGAAGCACCAGTGTTTTCTGGCGTAAGGTGGGTGAATTTCTTGGTTTTTTTTTTTAAGATTTTATTTATTTATTTGACAGACAGAGAGAGAGACACCAAGAGAGGGAACAGAAGCAGAGGGAGTGGGAGAGGGAGAAGCAGGCTTCCTGCCGAGCAGGAAGCCTGATCTGGGCTCAATCCCAGGACCCTGGGATCATGACCTGAGCAGAAGGCAGACATTTAATGACTGAGACACCAGGTGCCCCTGAACTTGTGAATTTCATTTTTATTCATGTTTTCCTTTTATGAGATGGAAGTCTGAAAATCTAAGACATGCCACTTTCCCTCCCAGTTTTGCAGTTCTGAGGCTCAAGTGAAATTGGCAGAAAAATCTGTCAAGAGCAGGGAATGTTTAGAGATGTTGTAGGGGGTGGTCAAAGAATGCATTCTGTCAGTCAGTAAGTTCCCTCTCCATGGGCAAAATTCTTGCTACTCCAGATTTGTGGCTTTTACTCTGTGACATGGGGCAGTAACTTCTTGTAGACTCGTCCCTTAGTTTTGGATTAGAAACAGTCTACTTGGTTTCTACCACACCAAGTCCAATCTGCATTAGAAGCCAGCTCCAGGTCTCAGCTTCCAATATTACTGGTGAAGAGAGGGCTCAAGTGAATGAAAATGATTGAGGAAAGAAGGATAATTGTGTCCTGGTGCAAACTTCTCCCTTATCTTTTGGTTTTTCCAACAGTTATGTTTACATTTGGCAGCATTTCTCTTCACTCTATAGGCTAAGTTTTGAAGTTCTTTGTTACTTAGCTTATAGAGACTACTAAGGGGAAGTCTGAGCCACTCAGTATTATGATAATGGTAAAGGAGTCTATGGGTCCAGGTTGGGCTAGTCTCAGACCTGCCCCATGCATACATTGCACTTGGGAGAGGAGATATGGTGGAAAAAGCTGGGTTTTTCTTTGTGTAACTGTTATCTTCTGTGCTCACAGATCCCTTTAGAGAAGAATGGCTCCTGGAAATGTTTCTTTTGTGACTGAATTCATTCTGGCAGGACTAACAGAACTTCCAGATCTCCAGCTCCCCCTCTTCTGTATGTTTCTAGTCAGGTATGTGGTCACTGTGTTGGGAAATTTGTGCTTGATAAATCTAACTGGGCTGAATTCACACCTCCACACCCCCATGTACTTTTTCCTCTTCAATTTGTCCTTCATAGACCTATGCTATTCTTCTGTGTTTACACCCAAAATGCTAACTTCATATCAAGGAAGAATATTATCTCTTACAGGGGGTGCATGACCCAGCTTTACTTTTTTTGTTTTTTTGCTATTTCTGAATGCTATGTGCTGACGTCAATGGCCTATGATCGCTATGTGGCCATCTGTAACCTACTTTTGTATAATGTTGTCATATCCCCTAAAGTGTGTTCCAGCCTTATGTTTGGTTCATATTTGATGGCATTTTCAGGTGCTATGGCTCACACAGGATGCGTGCTGAGGCTGACCTTCTGTGATGCAAACACCATCAACCATTATTTGTGTGACATTCTCCCTCCGCTCCGCCTCTCCTGCACCAGCACCTACATGAACAAGCTGGTGGTTTTCATTGTGGCAGGCATCAATGTGATTGTGCCCAGTGTCACCGTCTTTGTCTCTTATGGTTTCATCCTCTCCAGCATCCTGCACATCAGCTCCATGGAGGGCAGGTCCAAAGCCTTCAGCACCTGCAGTTCTCACATAGTTGCTGTTTCTCTCTTCTTTGGATCATGTGCATTTATGTATCTTAAGCCTTCTCCTGCTGGGTCTATGGATGAGGGGAAAATCTCTTCTATCTTTTACACCAACACAGTTCCCTTGATGAACCCTTTCATTTACAGCTTGAGAAACAAAGATGTTAAACTTGCCCTGAGGAATATTCTGAGTAGGAGACAGTTTTAATCAGAAACAGTGTCTCTCTGTGCAGGTACACAAGAGGGAGCTTTTTAAAAAAATTTTTATTGTTATGTTAATCACCATACATTACATCATTAGTTTGTGATGTAATGTTCCATGGTTCATTGTTTGTGCATAACACCCAGTCCTCCACACAGAACGTGCCCTCTTTAATACCCATCACCAGGCTAACCCATTCCCCCACCTCCCGCCCCTCTAGAAACCTCAGTTTGTTTTTCAGAGTCCGTCATCTCTCATGGTTCATCTCCCCCTCCAATTTCCCCCCCTTCATTCTTTCCCTCCTGCTACCTTCTTCTCCTTTTTCTTTTCTTAACATATATTGCATTATTTTTTTCAGAGGTACAGATCTGTGATTCAACAGTCTTGCACAATTCACAGCGCTCACCATAGCACATACCCTCCCCAATGTCTATCACCCAGCCACCCCGTCCCTCCCACCCACACCCACTCCAGCAACCCTCAGTTTGTTTCCTGAGATTAAGAATTAAGAAGGAGCTTTTATGTGTTTAATGAAAATATTTTCAGTGGTAATCTTCTTTGCCTATTTTTTCCTGAACATGAGTCTTCTCTCTGTAATTTACTTCCAGTCTTTATAGCTAGGTTTTTTGTTTTTTGTTTTTATAATTTGCACAATGTCTTCACTTTTTTCCTGTTTAGCAACAGGAATGTATTATCTGAGTTTTAAAATTTTTTAATTTTGAACTTCTTTTTTTCCACTGGAAAAAGATGAATGGTCTCCAAATTATTGAATTGAGCAACAACAGAGTGACACTGTACCATTGGGGTTGTTCTTATCTGCCATTTGCTATTAGAAGCACAAATCAGGTAGTGTGATAGTGTGTGTATACTCCTGTTTCTTTTCTCTGATTGGCAAGACTATGTCTTTTTTTTTTGAAAGATTTATTTATTTGCTTTAGAGGGGGCAGGGCAGAGAGAGAGAGAGAGAGAGAGAGAGAGAGAGAGAGAATCCCAAGAAAATTCTGTGCTGAGCACAGAGGCTAATCTCCTGACCCTGAGATCATGACCCTGATATCACAACCTGAGCCAAAACCAAGAGTTGGATGCTTAACTGAGCCACCCAAAAGACAAAAGAATATGTCTTTTTTTAAATGGCAGAAATTGAAGTTTCCATAAAGACTATTATTTTTAATCTATTTTGTATCTGTAAACATTTTGCAGCAGGCTTCTTTGGCAAAGGGTTGGTTTTCCTTGTTTGTTTTTATTTTTATACAAAGTAGCACATAACTGATCAACAAAACATATTTACTCTATGGATGGGAAAGTGAACCTCAGAATAGCTAATGAGTCACCCAAAATCACACAGCTGCACAAAGACAGGGTCTAGAGTATCCTCTTGTCTTCTGATTTCAACTCTACTGCTCTTTGTGGTATGCTTGGCTGCTTCTTTATTATTTTTGTTTCAATAAACAAGGGCTATGGGAAGACATTTCTAGTTTGAAGATTGATTCTGTTTTGTTCCAGGATGAACATGAATTTCTCTCATGCTGGGTATTACATTTTTGCTTTTTGTTTAGGAAAACAGGTTGTTCCTTCTTTTTGTTGGGAAAGAGAGGGCCCTTTGGGCTAGTATATTGGGGAGATGATTGGTTAAAACAAAAAGATTACTTATCTGCAAAATTAAGCCACTGAATTTGGTTACATCAAAAATCTGGCACCAAAGTACTACAGAGTAAGGTACTTTGTACACAATACAGTATAGAATAAACATTTTTTAAAAAACTGAATTTGGAATATTTGTAAGTTTTTGTATTTCAGAGAGATCAGGGCATGGGAGAGAAAGGGGCACAAAAATGTCTTGTTAGGCCAGGATTCAAGAAGACATTTGACCGGTAAGTAAGAGGTCCCTCTATGGGGATGGTCACGGGTGTTACAAACCGCATTCTGAAATTGTATCATTTCTGTGCCGTACTGTGAATGCATTCCACTGTCCATATCTAAGATAAAATTATAGCACACAGTGACTACATCAGTAGTGTTTTGCAGAATGAAGGCAGGGAAGCTGTAACCACATTTGGCACTAGGGAGAGAGAGGGCATCATCTTCAGGAGATAAAATAGTGAAGGGTAATTGGAATTCAAGTTAGGAGGAAGGAATTTACAAAGTAAAATGAAGGATAATGAAAGCCCTTACTATGACTCTCTTTTCCTTTCTGGAAGGCCCCAGAAATATTATGGAGATCACAGGATTTCTCTGGATAGGATAAAAGTGCAAGTCATTTGATATTTAAAAACATAAACTCACAGAGCTGGAGGACTTGGGAACAACTAAATCACTTCTAGATTTTTTTTGGCTTCCATATGCTACTCCCACATGGATTTTAAGGTACAAAACTTTAAATTGCAACTGGGAGAGAAATGACAACTTGAAGGAAACATTTGGCGAATAAACCAAGTCATGGCAATGTCTTTACTGGAAAGAATGTGGATTTTTTTTTTAAAGCATAAAAATGTCACTTTAAAGATCCTCAATATGATTTATCAAAGTGTAGTGTATTTTCTAAAATACCTTTAATAATATTCATTATTTACCATTTTCCTATCTCCACTCAATATTTAAGTATTCTGAAATTTAGCTTAGGTGTTTTGTTGGCTTGTTGTGTGTACTCTATATGACAAACAAAAAGGGCAGTGTGACAGACTGATATAAAGGTAGATTTTCGTAATGCAACATAGTAGGGTTACAGCCTCTGTGTGGTTAGAGTCTAAGATTGATCTTATTTAGTTAGCAACATTACTTGGAAATGTGATTATGTCAACAAATGTCCACACTGGGGACACACACATGATATTTTTCTCTAAGGGTGGCATAGTTGGTTTTTCTCTCTAGCATTGGGAGATTTCACTGTATATTCAGTCTGGGACCAGATGAAGTAGTTGATTTATATATAGGGCCTGGATGCACCTTTAAATACTAAAATCTCACTCAGTGTGAGCAGAGACTCCCATCTTCCTCAGTGGGTGGGGTAGCTGGTAGAATTACCTGTGCTGTTTGAAGTCTCCCTCTGATGTAAAGTTGACTAGACCCACCTAGGATATAAAGATATGTGCAAGGTCTTACAGTTGCTCTTAGGAAGAGTATGGTGTTGCAGTGTTTTCTGCATGTTGTATCTGTCAGTCCATGTGTTCCTCAGGGAAGAACTCTGAGGTAAATTGGGAAGGAAATCCAGTTCCCATTTCACAGATGATGAGACTACTGCTCAGAGATGTCCATGGCTTGTTCCAAATCATAGCTAATAAGTGGTCCAGCTGAGACTCAGACTTGGGTGTTTTGATTCTAAATCTTGGGTGTTATTATTATTATTATTATTATACAGAATTCACCATATTTTAAAAAAATCAGTGAAACTTGAACAATGTAAAACCATTGCTAAGATAAAATAAAAACAAAATACTCAAATAAGAAAAATGCCCATAAAGTATCTTTCACATGTCATATTTGACAGTTCTGTTGCCTCATTGAGAAATGTGAATATATTCTTATTTAATACAGGCCCATACAATAAATGGAAACACATGAAGCACACAGAGCCTGTAATAATCATTATCATTAGGTGTGCACTAAGTCCCAGGTTTAGCAGTAAGTTCACACATTCATTATCTTATTCAATCTTCACTTCAGTGGTATTTGGTAGGCACTACCAAATAGCAGAGATTGCTAGCTGTTCATCTCTTCTTCCAGAACACACATTGCCTTCTTGCAGTGAGGAGTGGCATGTACTGAGTTCTAGACATGACGGATACAATCCCAGAGACAAGGTGTACCTTTTCCCTATTCTCGACCTTCTGTGGGCTGGGTGCAGATGACGATGAGGCCCTATTTGGTGATGAAACTGCAAAGAAAAGCCAGAGGATGATTGTCACAAAATCAGGATGGGGAATGGAAGAATAGACGGAGCTACTAACAAGTAGGGAGAAGAGGGGGCTCTAGTGTTCTGGCAGTATTTTATTTTTACATCTGCGTGGTTGTTATAAACTTTTAATTTTATAATCATTAGCAAAATGTAATTTTTAGAAATTTTTATGTATTTAAGCTAAATTTCACAATAGATTAAGATTACATAACTTTGTTTAGAGCTCCTCTTAAAACAAACACTCAAATAATCCATAAGCAAAAAATGAGAATAAACTCTTGGGATGCCTTCTGAATATACATTGGCTGCCATTGAAAAGAACCACTATATGTAGTGTAATATTTATAGGACAATGCAAACCAGACCAGGGCAGAGACCGTTTATAAATCCATGAAGAATTTCCAGCAGTGTCTGTGGAAGTAGGAGTCAATATACAGTCCCACTTTATGGGTTCATAGTATGTTATGTGTCATTATGCTTAGGTTGGTGGTGTGATAAAGAGGGTATAGCTTTCATTCTATATCATCCATGTCATATAACTTCATTATCTGAATTCTGTCTACTTTCTTCATAGTCTTTCCCCAAAGAATTTCTTTGGACATTATTTTTGATACCTGTAATGAAAACCATTGGAAAATACAGAAATATGGCAATATTTAGGCATAGAGAAAAGACTGCCTCAGCCATTGGAAATACAAAACATAGTGATTGAATCAGAATCAGGTTTCACAATTGTAATTCAAGTTCAGAGGTGACTCAGCAGTAACTTTGTGCTAAGCCCCAGCATATTAGATGAGAGCATTTTATAATCTCTCCTGCCTGGATAAGCATTGTTTTTAGAGGTAAGGATAGACCTGAGTCTGAAGGTAGAAATCTGCTATACTCAGGTAAGGTGGAGAGTGAATAAATCAATGACCCTTGGTCTGGTATTTACATACTCTAAGTGGGATTTATGTTTCTAAAAGTAGGTCACTATTTGGACTTGCCATGAATTCAGTATAATTTATTTGATTTATAAAAGTGATGGTGAAATGTGATGATGAAAAGTTGGATAAAATGAACAATTTGGCAGTTACTTCTAAGAGAGATAAAGATAAAAAAACATGAAAAACTAAGATAAAGGGACAATTATATAAAATAAGGGCCAAAAACAAGTGCTCCCTCCTCGCTGATACTGAGATTAGGAAATGAGAACAGGTTAACATTACTTTGACAGAAATCAGTCTTGAATATATGAATTGATTTCCCAAATTAATAAAAGTCTACTCAAGCTGTGATTAAGTGGTGTTTTTTCTTCATTTGCTCTTTCATTTAGTTAGGCGAGAATCTTCTAATACCCAGTCACCAAAAAAAGGGCACTTAATTAGTCCTTAAATTTTGAAAATTCTTCCTACTCTTCAAAGAAACCTCAAGTTATAAGTATTTGTACCAATTAATTGTGAATCTTGTTTATTGATACTGAAGTTTGGAATTGTAGCTCATAAAAATTAAATAGAATTCTATGTACTGGATAAGTAACTGTGGGTTAAACTGTACAGAGTGAAAAATTATCTTTTGCATCTTGGAAAATTGGTATTGTAGCTGATGTACCTTTGACCCTTATCCTATACTCTTTCCTCTGCCTGAAATCACTACCTCCTGTTTTCCCCTATCCTATTGCCGTCTAGTCTTACCTTTTCAGGAGCATTTTCTGATTCCCTAAGACTAGGTGAAGGTTCCCTTCTTTGACTTGCATCCCACTGGTGTTTGGTTCTACTGTAGTATGTGTCACATTGTATTATAAATGCTTTTTATATTCATTTGTCAACCTCAATAAAGTGGATTTTTTCCCCTTAAAGCAAGTGGGTCTTTGCGTAGAGCACATACTCAAAAAGTACGGATAAAACAAAACCATGTTTTAGTGCTTGATACCAACTGTGTTCCAGGCACAAGGAAGAAAAGGAGTAAGACGTTCCACTCTCTCACCCCTCTAAAAGGAGTAGATACATGCTCAGTGAGAATGGTGGGTGGAGCTGACATACAATCTGAGGGTCTCAAGAAACTGGTCTTGTCTGTTCAGTCAGGAAACCTGCTATCAGCCAGACTCAGCAGATACAAATCTTGTCTTAGATATCTTTTGATGTGCATTTTGATTGTTATGGGCCAGCCAGACATAGTCCTGACATTTGTGGAGAGTTTGCCAGACATTCATGTGCTGACAGACATGGCCATGAACAAGTCATATATACAAACACAGGTACATGCATAAATATAAAAAACTGTTTGACATTCTTATATTTCCAAAATAGCACTGGAGACTGTATTCAAACCAATCGATCATAATCTAAGTATTTTAGCTAGTTTTATATTTCAGTCAAGTGACCTTTAGTGACTGGATATCTGATTGAAGAATCCCAGCTTCTAGTGAAGAATATCCTGGGCATCTCTTCCCAGAAAATATCTCCATCCCTTACTAAAGTATAAGATCTCTAGAGGTAACAATTACTTCATTAATTGTTAATTCTTCATTTTCCAGTACCTCATAGGTGCTCATCTAACTTAATTGTATAATTAGTGGCAGAACTATAGGTATGGTGCATATAGTAGTTGTAGTCAGTTGCAAGATAGTTGTATTTGATGTCAGTTTACTAAAGATTTAATATGGTGGCCTCCTGATTTTGTCTTTCAGATTTTTTTTCTTTGCACATAGAATTAATTGGTAGCTTTAAGTTAGTACTAAGATACATGAGATTTATTTATTAACTAATTTATTTATTTTTAATTTAATTCAATTAGCCAACATATAGTACATCATTAGTTTCAAATGTAGTGTTTAATAATTTATCAGTTGCTCATCACATCACATGCCCTCCTTGATGATTCATGAGATTTAAAACAGGAGTTTTCTCCTTAATTAGAATATATGGATAAAGATTAGTAAGTATTTAGCAGCTATGCAATAAAACATTTTAAAACATGGCTTTTGTATTTAGTTTTATTTAAACACTATTCAATTTAACAATATTCATTTTTAGTAATAAACTGAGTTTCCATATCTGGGTCATTGCTTCATTTCACCCTTTTCCTCTACTTAATTTTGACTTACACCTGTTGTCAAAATATTAAGTGAGAACTCTAAGGCTAGATTTGTAGCTACATTTAGAATTTTTTTTAAATTAATTTCCTGAGGTACATTAGGTTACAAAGACTTCATTAAAATGAATGGGAAATTAAACAGGGAATTAAAAGAAAATATTGAAGAGCAGCTTCCCTTAGTAGGAAATGAAGAGGCAGATGTGTTGTGTTCCTCCATGAACCCAACCAGTTTTATGGCCATAAATTTTCTCTTATTTTAAAATAAAAATATTTATTTAAATAGCTCTTCAGCAGACTCTTCAAATAGAATATTTTAGAGTCAGTCAAAATAAACTTGCCTTTTAAGAGACTTACCATAGTAGCCACATCCTAGCCACCTGGCATCTAGGAAGAACAATCCAAAGAGAGAAAGAATCCTGTCAGGAAATGTGTTAAATATTGAGAATACAAAGGTAAATTGGACACAGATCCTAATTCATTTAGAAGGTGATATTTAAAGTGAGTATTGGAAAAATCTTTTTTAAGAGATTTTATTTATTTGAGAGAGAGAGCACACATGAGCACAAGCAGGGGGGAACGGTAGAGGGAGAGGGAGAAACAGACTCCCCACTGAGCAGGGAGCCTGTTCTGGGGCTCAATCCCAGGACCCTGAGACCATGACCTGAGCCAAATGCAGATGCTTAACCCACTGAGCTACCCAGGTGCTACCCCTGGAAAAATATCTTTTTAAGGAAGATTACTGTCCAATGCAAAAACTCCTAAGACGATACGTCTAGCATGTTTGAGAATACAGAAAGGGCTACTGTACTAAATAAAAGGAGTAAGAGTTTGACTTCTTTGCCGATTTGGATGCCTTTTATTTCTTTTTGTTGTCTGATTGCTGTGGCTGAGACTTCTAATACTATGTTGAATAGCGTGGTGATAGTGGACATCCCTGCCGTGTTCCTGACCTTAGGGGGGAAAGCTCTCTAATCTTCGACAAAGCAGGAAAGAGTGTCCAATGGAAAAAAAGACAGTCTCTTCAACAAATGGTGCTGGGAAAATTGGACAACCACATGCAGAAGAATGAAACTGGACCATTTCCTCACACCACACACAAAAATAGACTCCAAATGGTTGAAAGACCTCAATGTGAAACAGGAGTCCAGCAAAACCCTAAAGGAGAGCACAGGCAACATCCTCTTCAACCTCAGCCACAGCAACTTCTTCCTAGAAACATCGCCAAAGGCAAAGGAAGCAAGGGCAAAAATGAACTATTGGGATCTCATCAAAATAAAAAGCTTTTGCACAGCAAAAGAAACAGTCCACAAAACCAAAAGACAACCGACAGAATGGGAGAAGATATTTGCAAATGACATATCAGATAAAGGGCTCGTATCCAAAATCTATAAAGAACTTATCAAACTCAACACCCAAAGAACAAATAATCCAATCAAGAAATGGGCAGAAGACATGAACAGACATTTTTCCAAAGAAGACATTCAAATGGCCAACAGACACATGAAAAAGTGTTCAACTTTGCTCGGCATCAGGGAAATCCGAATCAAAACCTCGATGAGATACCACCTCACACCCGTCAGAATGGCTAAAATTAACAAGTCAGGAAATGACAGATGTTGGCGGGGATGTGGAGAAAGGGGAACCCTCCTACATCGTTGGTGGGAATGCAAGCTGGTGCAACCACTCTGGAAAACAGTATGGAGGTTTCTCAAACAGTTGAAAATAGAACTACCATACGATCCAGCAATTACATTCCTGGGTATTTACCCCAAAGACACAAATGTAGGGATCCGAAGGGGTACGTGCACCCCAATGTTTATAGCAGCAATGTCCACAATAGCCAAACTGTGGAAAGAGCCCAGATGTCCATCGACAGACGAAAGGATAAAGAAGAAGTCATATATATATACATACACACACACACACACACACACACACACACACACACACAATGGAATATTATGCAGCCATCAAAAGGAATGAGATCTTGCCATTTGCAACGACGTGGATGGAACTGGAGGGTATTATGCTGAGCGAAATAAGTCAGTCAGAGAAAGACATGTATCATATGACCTTACTGATATGAGGAATTCTTAATCTCAGGAAACAAAGTTAGGGTTGCTGGAGTGGTGGGGGTGGGAGGGATGGGGTGGCTGGGTGATAGACATTGGGGAGGGTATGTGCTATGGTGAGTGCTGTGAATTGTGCAAGACTGTTGAATCACAGATCTGTACTTCTGAAACAAATAATACATTATATGTAAAAAAAAAAAGGAAGAAGATAGCAGGAGGGGAAGAATGAAAGGGGGGAAAACAGAGGGGGAGATGAACCATGAGAGACTATGGACTCTGAGAAACAAACAGGGTTCTAGAGAGGAGGGGGTTGGGGGGGATGGGTTAGCCTGGTGATGGGTATCAAAGAAGGCACGTTCTGCGTGGAGCACCGGGTGTTATATGCAAACAATGAATCATGGACCACTACATTCAAAACTAATGATGTAATGTATGGTGATTAACATAACATATTAAAAAAAATAAAGACTAAAGAAAGGAATAAGAGAGACTTGAAGGAGACAAGGACAGATGTAACAAGGGGTAAGATCATGGTGGAAATTGTTGGTAGTTGAAAAAGTTGGACTTTTACTAAGTGAAATGGAGTATCGTATTAAAACATAATACATAATATATACATACACATAAAGCATAAATGTAATATAGACATAACTATAATATATATGTCAATATTATATATATATAATATGTCACAACTATGACACTACCACCTTGATTTGAGAAACTATTTTCTCTTACTAGCATTAACACAAAGTCCTCCTAATTAAATGTCTGCTTCATCCATTGCCTCCTACAGTTAATCTCCTAAAAGCAACCAGGACTTTTTTTTTTGGCAAAAGACAACCTTAAGCAAATCAGCAGACCCAGTGTTCCTTCTCTCCTTTATCATGAGTTATGTTCTAGGCTGTTTAGAGATTTTATGATCTAACAAATATCAGAGGCAAGAAGAGTTTTCCTCTAAGTGGGTCACTGGTAGGACACTCATACCCAAATACCTTAAACTCCACATTACTGCACCTCTCTTTAACCAATACATGTATCGTGACACTGTAGGATTTGCTAGGGCACATTTCTGAGTCCTGTTTTTCAGAAATGTAATTGTTCATTGCCTACACTCACAGGATTTCCATTCTTTTGATCTGTTTTTAATACATCATAACTTCTACTTGAAGCTTTCTTATTTATAATTGGACCTTCTTCAAATGGGAGCCAGGGTTGGTACAATGATGCCCCTGAAGGGAGCCCAGTGTCTCCTTTTTAATATAATAAGCAGTTGTGGAGTTTTTTGTTTTTGTTTTTTAAAGATTTTATTTGTCAGAGAGAGAGAGCACAAGTTGGAGCGGGGAGAGGGGGGAAGGGCGGCAGGCGGAGGGAGAAGCAGGCTCCTCAATGAACAAGAAGCCCGATGCAGGACTCCAATCCCAGGACTCCAGGATCATGACCTGAGCCCAAGGCAGACACTTAACCAACTGAGCCACCCAGGTGTTCCAGTTGTGGAGTTTCTGAGCAAGAATTTAAACCTCAATTTATATAATTAATAATTTTCAGTTTACCTTAGATCCTTTTCCAAAATTCTGCAGAATGAAATTTCCCCTTTCTTACCTAATTTAGTTAGTCTAGCAGTTCCAAATATTATGCAATATATTGGGAAGATTCTAAAATAAGAGATAGAAAGCTAAGAAGATACTTCAAAGAAACCTAAAATTAAAATTTCAAGAGGTATAATCTTAATTTTTATCCACCCCGAAATTTAGTGCCTGGCAATGTGTTCCATATTTCTCTTTTAGGAGTTACCTTGAAAAAAAATTATGGTAGCATGAGTTATTGTTTTCTGTTTGGAGACACTCTTTATTTTACACAGTTTGAAACATTCAGGATCTGATGCTTTTTTACTAATAGGAGGACCCTCTCATATTATAGAATGATGCTCTTCCTCCTCTCCTCACCACATACATATAAGTAGTGTATGTGTAAATATATACTTATATATGTTTACTTATCCATACACAAATACAAATATATTTATGCCATGATTTTAATATCTCAGGTAATTGCATTGATATAAAGCTTAAAACAGTGAATTTACTTTAAAAATAACGATTATATTCTATATTTAAACTGAAAAACACAATCCCTATTATAAATATCTTTTACAAGCTCTTTGTTGGTGGCAGATTGTGTTGATGCTCTATCCAATAGATATTACTCCTCCAAGTATTCTTAATGACAGAAACTTACTTTTTTTGATAGAGGCTGAAAATGGGAGATTCTCATTTTTGTCAGTTTTCCTTGCAGCTGGGCTGGCCATGTGGCATAGCCACATGACTGCAAAGACATAAAGGAAATAATCTATTGGCCTCTAGAGATGATTTACTTCATGCTATAGAGAGATATGTGAAATGGAAGAGACTGAATTCTTTTTTTTAAAAGATTTTATTTATTTATTTGAGAGAGAGAGAATGAGAGATAGAGAGCACAAAAGGGAAGAGGGTCAGAGGGAGAAGCAGACTCCCTGCTGAGCAGGGAGCCCGATGTGGGACTCGATCCCAGGACTCCAGGATCATGACCTGAGCCAAAGGCAGCCGCTTAACCAACTGAGCCACCCAGGCGCTGCAAGAGACTGAATTCTTGATGAGAATGATTTGTTGCTGAAGCAAACCTAAGTTAATCTAGTTTTAAGCTTATTGCTAGGTGAGAGAAACAAGCTCCTGTTTAAAATGGGTTTTTAAGCATTCTGTAACTTGAAGCTAGAAACTTTCTAGCTAGTAACATAGGTTGAAGGTTACATTCCTAGGATATTAAATAAAAAATATGTTACTTAAACAAATGAAAATCTTCGTGAGATTCTTATTCCTTTTTGGGAAACACTGAAGAGAGAAACTAATTTATCATGAGGAGATGAATTTGTGCAGATTTAAACTTAAATTTTAATTCTTATCTTTGGTTCCCCTGGACTGTGATCTTTGTTCACTATACCCTATGGTCTTTGAAATGTAAACATTCTCCAATATTTTTTCTTATATTTATGAGAATGCTAAAAGTTTGTATAACACTTAATGTGTACAAAATACTTAAATCAATCAAAATAGTTCTTTCAAGTCTTCCTACTAAGTATAACTCTGACTCAATTTCTTCTTTAATTTTATCCAAGAATTAATCATAATTTTGAGACTTATACTTTTATTACAAAATATCAGTTGCCCAATGGGTAATGGAAAATCACTGAAAGTTCTTAAACTAAGGGGGGGGACAGAGTTTTGCTTTCAAAGCTTATTCTAGCAGCAGTGCACATGGCTAAATAAGAGGAATTATGTGGGAAAATGCTAGAATAATAAGAGGTACTACAGTTTAGCCGTACAGTTCAGTTAAAATTGAAGAGGCTGTGTGGTGGCTGAGGGACAAGAATAGAGGTCACTATGGTTGTAGTTACTATTGCTTAGCACATGAGAAATGTGGAATGTTTTCTGGAGTTTTGTAGCCAAAGAACAACATGATTTTCAGAAATATTTATTGAATTTCTTCTATATGCTCTGCACTGATCTTAACCCCAGGAGCAAAGTACTAAGCAAGACAGAGGAGATGTTTGTCCTTATAGAACTTATAGTTTATGGGGGAACATAGGACTTAAGGGGAAAAAATGTCTGATGAGTATTATGATGTATTCATGAGGATATAAATAATGACCACTGACATTTATTGACTATTATTATATGCCAGGCACTGTTCTAATGATATTACTAAAGAGAGAGAAAGAAAGAGATAAAGAGAGAGAAAGAGACAAATCAAGAAACAGACTCTTAACTATAGAGAACAAACTGATGGTTCCCAGAGGGGAGGTAGTTGGGGAATGGGTGAACTAAGTGATGGAGATGAAGGAGTGCACCTGGCGTGTTGAGCACTGGGGGTTGTATAGAAGTGTTGAATCACTATATTGTACACCTGAAACTAATATTACACTGTACCTTAACTAAGTGGAATTTAAATAAAAACTTTAAAAAACATAAAATAAAAATTTAATTATCACAACAACCCAATGAAAGAGATGCTATTTTTGTCATCCTTATTTTACAAAAATGAACCAAAGAAACAGAAATTAAGTAACTTGCCCAAAGTATTATTGGGAGTAAGAGCAGAGATAGGAAGATAAGATTCATACATATACCCTCCAACTCCATTGCCCCTACTCTCTTCTGTGATGAAAAGAAATTTATAACCCCAGTTACTGAAATATTGCATAAAATGATAGTAAGCAGGTCAGGTAGAAATTTCCAGTAGGTGATTAAAGTATAAACTTGAGAAGGAACATACCGAATTTCAAATTATTTTAGAGAAATTCCAGGAGAGAGAACAACTGAGTTATTGCAATCTTTGAGAAATTTGAGATCAAGAAATAAGGAAGCCTGGAGGCAGAACCCTTGCAGGAAAAAAGTCCATTTAGGATATGTGAGCAAAGAAGAGATGAAACAACACAGATTTCCCTTTAGAGATGAAAGTAAGGGAAAGATGGGACTTTACTTTGAATCTAGAGATGTACAATCCCTAGAGTGAAGATGAGTGAAATATTGAGTCCCTAAGGAACTAAAGACATGTCATGGCTCAGGGTATACAATCTCCTTATTTGTTTACACATAAAATCTGGTCCCTGAGGGAAAAGACTGAGCAAGCTTCTACCCCCTGTTATAACCAAGTGTGTTACATCCTTAAACTCATTTTAAATCTATGTGCAGAGGGGTGGAGCAAGATGGCGGAGGAGTAGGAGACCTGGATTTCGTCTGGTCTCAGGAATTCAGCTGAATAGGGATCAAACCATTCTGAACACCTAAGAACTCAACAGGAGATCGAAGATAAGAAGAGTAACAACACTCTGAACAGAAAAACAACCACTTTCTGGAAGGTAGGACGTGCAGAGAAGTGAATCCGAGGCGATATTTGGGAGGATAGGTGGCGGGGGAGGGGGCCTCCGTCGGCCGCTTCTGGCAAGTGCTAGAGCCGCGGAGCACAAAATCGGAACTTTTAGAAGTTGGCTCCGCTGAGGGACATCGCTCCAATGGCTAAGCGGGGGGTGGAACTCTCGCGGGACAGTGTGGTCTCAGGACCCTCGGGGTCACAGAGAGACCGGGGGTGCCTGAGTGCGGCAGAGCTCCCAGGTATGGGAGTGGGGATGCCGGCTGCAGAGATGGAGCCGAGGCGCGGGCTCTCAGCTCGGGGTTGCCATAAAACTGTGATCCGCGGCCCAGTCGGGCCACCGCTCCTCCAGCAGGGACCCAACAAGCAGCAGAGCTGGGGAGACTCCCCTTCCTCCCCCAGGAGGAGCAGCACAGGAGCGCACTGCAGGGATCTGCTGGGTTTGGAAAATCCACATGGGGTCGGGTGCCAGGGATAGAAACGCTCGATCACAGGCCAGGTGAGCACAGAGTGCGCCAGAGACCGGGGAGACGGGAGTGACTGCTTTTCTCTGGGGGCACACTGAGGAGCGGGGCCCCGAGTTCTCAGCTCCTCTGGGCGGAGATTGGGAGGCCACCATCTTCACCCTGGTCCTCCAAAGCTGTATCAGAGCTTGCAGGGAACAAAAGCTCCTGAGAGCAAACCCGAGCAGCTTGCTTAGCCCGGACCCACAAGGGCGGGGCAATTCCACCTCCGGCAAAGACATTTGGGAACCACGGCAACAGGCCCCTCCCCCAGAAGATCAGCAGGAACAGCCAGCAAGCCAAGACCAAGTTTACCGATCAAGGAGAACGGGAGAACTCCAGCGCTAGGGGAATACTGCACATAGAATTCATGACTTTTTTACCATAATTCATTAGTTTTTCAAAATTAATTTTTTAACTGTTTTTTTAATTTTTCTTTTTCCCTTTTTCAACCAACATCTTATCAATCCCTTTTTTAAAAAAAATATTTTTTATTTTTCATTTTTAAAATCATATTTTTATCCCTTCATAGTAGTTACCCTTATTTTTGGCATATATATATATATAAGTTGTTCTCTCTTTAAAATTTTGAGATACAATTTCTTCTAACAGATCAAAATATACCCTAAATCACTAGTGTATGGCTTTGTTCTATTCTCCTGCCTGATCACATTCTCTCCCTTTTTTTTTCTTTTTCTTTTTAAATCTTCTTTTTCTTTTTAAAAACAACTTCTTATCTTATCAATTCCTTTTATAAAATCTTTTATAATTTTCATCTATACAGTCATCTGCCATCCCTTCATTGTATCAACCCTTATTTTGTACATATATAAGTCTTTCTTCCTTTAAAATTTTAGCAGGCACTTTCTTCTAACAGACCAAAATATGCCCAAAAGCTAGTGTGTGGCACTGATCTATGCACTAGCCTGATCATATTTGATCATATTCTGTTTTTTTTGTTTTGTTCTGTTTTTGTTTGTTTTTATCTTTTTCTTTTTCCTTTTTTTTTTCTCTTCTTTCTTTCCCTTTCTTGTGCCCTGGTTTCAGGTCTTTTCTGATTTGTATAGAGTATATTTGCTGGAGACGTTGTTAACCTGTTAGCATTCTGTTCTCTCATTCATCTGTTCTCCTCTGGACAAAATGACAAGACAAAAAAAAAATCACCTCAGCAAAAAGAACAAGAGGTAGTACCGTCAGCCAGGGACCTACTCAATACGGACATTAGTACAATGTCGGACCTTGAGTTCAAATCATGACTTTAAAGATACTAGCTGGGCTTGAAAAAAGTGTGGAAGTTATTAGAGAAACCCTTTCTGGAGAAATAAAAGAACTAAAATCTAACCAAGTCGAAATCAAAAAGGCTATTAATGAGGTGCAATAAAAAATGGGGGCACTAACTGCTAGGATAAATGAGGCAGAAGAGAGAATCAGTGATATAGAAGACCAAATGATGGAAAATAAAGAGGCTGAGAAAAAGAGAGAGAAACAACTACAGGATCACGAGGGCAGAATTCGAGAGATAAGCGATACAATAAGATGAAAAAACATTAGAATAATTGGGATCCCAGAAGAAGAAGAAAGAGAGAGAGGGGCAGAAGGTATATTGGAGCAAATAATAGCAGAGAACTTCCCTAATGTGAGGAAGGAAACAGGCATCAAAATCCAGGAGGCACAGAGAACCCCTCTCAAAATCAATAAAAATAGGTCAACACCCTGACATCTAATAGTAAAGCTTACGAGTCTCAGAGACAAAGAGAAAATCCTGAAAGCAGCTCGGGAGAAGAGATATGTAACCTACAATGGTAGAAATATTAGATTGGCAACAGACCTATCCACAGAGACCTGGCAGGCCAGAAGGGACTGGCATGATATCTTCAGAGCAGTAAACGAGAAAAATATGCAGCCAAGAATATTATGTCCAGCTAGGCTGTCATTGAAAATAGAAGGAGAGATAAAAAGCTTCCAGGACAAACAAACACTAAAGGAATTTGCAAACACAAAACCAGCCCTCCAAGAAATATTGAAAGGGGTCCTCTAAGCAAAGAGAGAGCCTAAAAGCAGCATAGATCAGAAAGGAACACAGACAATATACAGTCACAGTCACCTTACAGGCAATACAATGGCACTAAATTCATACCTGTCAATAGTTACCCTGAATGTAAATGGGCTCAATGTCCCAATCAAAAGACACAGGCTATCAGATTGGATTGAAAAACAAGACCCATCAATATGCTGTCTGCAAGAGACTCATTTTAGACCCAAAGACACCCCCAGATTGAAAGTGAGGGGGTGGAAAACCATTTACAATGATAATGGACACCAAAAGAAAGCTGGAGTGGAAATCCCTTTATCAGACAAATTAGATTTTAAAACACAGACTGTAATAAGAAATGAAGAAGGACACTATATCCTACTTAAAGGGTCTATCCAACAAGAAGATCTAACAATTGTAAATATCTATGCCCCTCACATGGGAGCAGCCAATTCTATAAGGCAATTAATAACAAAAGCAAAGAAGCACATTAACAACAAATAGTGGGGGACTTTAACACCCCCCTGACTGAAATGGACAGATCATCTAAGCAAAAGATCAACAAGGATATAAAGACTTTAAATGAAACACTGGACCAAATGGACTTTACAGACATATTCAGAACATTCCATCCCAAAGCAACGGAATACACATTCTTCTCTAGTGCCCATGGAACATTCTCCAGAATTGATCACATCCTAGGTCACAAATCAAGTCTCAACCGGTACCAAAAGATTGGGATTATTCCCTGCATATTTTCAGACCACAATGCTTTGAAACTAGAATTCAATCACAAGAGGAAAGTCGGAAAGAACTCAAATACATGGAGGCTAAAGAGCATCCTACTAAAGAATGAATGGGTCAACCAGGAAATTAAAGAAGAATTAAAAAAAATTCATGGAAACCAATGAAAATGAAAACACAACTGTTCAAAATCTTTGGATACAGCAAAGGCTGTCCTGAGAGGAAAGTATATAGCAATCCAAGCCTTTCTAGAGAAACAAGAAAGGTCTCAAATACACAACCTAACCCTACACCTAAAGGAGCTAAAGAAAGAACAGCAAATAAAGCCTAAACCCAGCAGGAGAAGAGAAATAATAAAGATCAGAGCAGAAATCAATGAACTAGAAACCAAAAGAACAGTAGAACAGATCAACGAAACTAGAAGCTGATTCTTTGAAAGAATTAACAAGATTGATAAACCCCTGGCCAGACTTATCAAAAAGAAAAGAGAAAGGACCCAAATCAACAAAATCATGCATGAAAGAGGAGAGATCACAACCAACCCCAAAGAAATACAAACGATTATAAGAACATATTATGAGCAACTCTATGCCAGCAAATTAGATAACCTGGAAGAAATGGGTGCATTCCTAGAGATGTATCAACTACCAAAATTGAACCAGGAAGAACTAGAAAACCTGAACAGACCTATAACCACTAAGGAAATTGAAGCAGTCATCAAAAATCTCCCAACAAACAAAAGCCCAGGGCCAGATGGCTTCCCAGGGGAATTCTATCAGACATTTCAAGAAGAATTAATACCTATTCTCCTGAAACTGTTCCAAAAATAGAAATGGAAGGAAAACTTCCAAACTCATTTTATGAGGCCAGCATTACCTTGATCCCAAAACCAGACAAAGACCCCATCTAAAAGGAGAATGACAGTCCAATATCCTTGATGAACATGGATGCAAAAATTCTCACCAAAATACTAGCCAATAGGATCCAAGGGTACATTAAAACGATTATTCACCACGACCAAGTGGGATTTATCCCTGGGCTGCGAGGCTGGTTCAACATCCGCAAATCAATCAACATGATACAATACATTAACAAAGAAAGAACAAGAATCATATGATCCTCTCAATAGCTGCAGAAAAAGCATTTGACAAAGTACAGCATCCTTTCTTGATCAAAACTCTTCAGAGTATAGGGATAGAGGGTACCTACCTCAATATCATAAAAGCCATCTATGAAAAGCCTACAGCAAATATCATTCTCAATGGGGAAAAGCTGAGAGCTTTTCCCCTAAGGTCAGGAACGCAGCAGGGATGTCCACTATCACCACTGCTATTCAACATAATATTAGAAGTCCTTGCCACAGCAATCAGACAACAAAAGAAATCAAAGTCATCCAAATTGGCAAAGAGGAAGTCAAACTTTCACTCTTTGTAGATGGTATGATACTGTATGTGGAAAACCCAAAAGACTCCACCCCAAAACTGCTAGAACGCATACAGGGATTCAGTAAAGTAGCAGGCTATAAAATCAATGCACAGAAATCAGTGGCATTCCTATACACCAACAACAAGACAGACGAGAGACAAATCAAGGAGTCGATCCCATTTACAATTGCACCCCAAACCATAAGATACCTAGGAATAAGTTTAACCAAAGAGGCAAAGGATCTGTACTCAGAAAACTATAAAATACTCATGAAAGAAATTGAAGAAGACACAAAGAAATGGAAAAACGTTCCATGCTCATGGATTGGAAGAACAAACGTTGTGAAGATGTCAGTGCTACCTAGAGCAATCTACACATTCAATGCAATCCCCATCAAAATACCATCCACCTTTTTCAAAGAAATGGAACAAATAATCCTAAAATTTGTATGGAACCAGAAGAGACCCCGAAAAGCCAGAGGAATATTGAAAAAGAAAAGCAAAGCTGGCGGCATCACAATTCCAGGCTTCCAGCTCTATTACAAAGCTGTGATCATCAAGACAGCATGGTACTGGCACAAAAACAGACACATAGATCAATGGAACAGAATCGAGAGCCCAGAAATTGACCCTCAACTCTATGGTCAACTCATCTTTGACAAAGCAGGAAAGAATGTCCAATGGCAAAAAGACAGTCTCTTCAACAAATGGTGTTGGGAAAATTGGACAGCCACATGCAGAAGAATGGAACTGGACCATTTCCTTACACCACACACAAAAATAGACTCAAAATGGTTGAAAGACCTAAACGTGAGACAGGAGTCCATCAAAATCCTAAAGGAGAACACAGGGAACAACCTCTTCGACCTCAGCCACAGCAACTTCTTCCTAGAAACATCACCAAAGGCAAGGGAAGCCAGGGCAAAATGAACTATTGGGATTTCATCAAGATAAAATGTTTTTGCACAGCAAAAGAAACAGCCCACAAAACCAAAAGACAACCGACAGAATGGGAGAAAATATTTGCAAATGACATATCAGATAAAGGGCTCATATCCAAAATCTATAAAGAACTTATCAAACTCAACACCCAAAGAACAAATAATCCAATCAAGAAATGGGCAGAAGATAGGAACAGACATTTTTCCCAAGAAGACATCCAAATAGCCAACAGACATATGAAAAAGTGCTCAACATCGCTCGGCATCAGGGAAATCCAAATCAAAACCTCAATGAGATTCCACCTCACACCCGTCAGAATGGCTAAAATTAACAAGTCAGGAAACAACAGACTTTGGCAGGGATGTGGAGAAAGGGGAACCCTCCTACACTGTTGGTGGGAATGCAAGCTGGTGCAACCACTCTGGAAAACAGTATGGAGGTTCCTCAAACAGTTGAAAATAGAGCTACCATCCGATCTAGCAACTGCACTACTGGGTATTTACCCCAAAGATACAAATGTAGGGATCCGAAGGGGTACGTGCACCCCAATGTTTATAGCAGCAATGTCCACAATAGCCAAACTGTGGAAAGAGCCAAGATGTCCATCGACAGATGAATGGATAAAGAAGAGGTGATGTATATACACAATGGAATATTATGCAGCCATCAAAAGGAATGAGATCTTGCCATTTGCAACGATGTGGATGGCACTGGAGGGTGTTATGCTGAGTGAAATAAGTCAATCAGAGAAAGACATGTATCATATGACCTCACTGATAGGAGGAATTCTTAATCTCAGTAAACAAACTGAGGGTTGCTGGAGTGGTGGGGGGTGGGAGGGATGGGGTGGCTGGGTGATAGATATTGGGGAGGGTATGTGCATGGTGAGCACTGTGAATTGTACAAGACTGATGAATCACGGATCTGTACTTCTGAAACAAATAATGCAATATATGTTAAGAAAAAAAAAGAAGAAAAGATAGGGGAAGAGTGAAGGGGAGTAAGTGGGAGGGGGAGACGAACCATTAGAGATGATGGACTCTGAAAAACAAACTGAGGGTTCTAGAGGGGAGGGGGTGGGGGAATGGGTCAGCATGGGGCACTGGGTGTTATGCACAAACAATGAATCATGGAACACTACATCAAAAACTAATGATGTAATATATGGTGATTAACATAACAATAAAAATTATTTAAAAAATAAATCTACGTGCAATAAGTAGTAAATGTGATGATAATAATAAAAGCTTTATTTTTCTCTGCTTCTCAAGAGGACTTAAAGTCATAATCAGAAAGTATGATCAGGAAGATTTCAAGGGTATATCTGAATTTAAGTCAGGCTGAATCCTCTTAGAATCAAAACCTCCGAGCCTCTGAACATTTCAGTAACTGGGGTTATAGGCTGAAATTGCGTTTCCAGGACCACGGGGGTAAATACCAAGGATAAGAAAACACTGAGGTTTTTCTGACCTAAGGAGGGTGAGTGAGTATCTGAATTCCATTTATAATAACACATTCCTTGTTTTCAGATGGAAGTTCGGAGGTCTGAGATATGCCACTCTCTTCCCCATTTTCTGCATTGACATTCAAGTGAAGCTGGCAAGAGAATGTGTTTGAGGGGGATAAGAGAATATTCAGAGGTTAGAGGGTGCAGGGGATGCAGTGTCTCCATCAGTAAGTTTCCTCTCTATGGATGGAACTCTCACTCTTCTGGATTTATGGCTTTTACTCTGTGACGTGGGGCAGTAACTCAACCTCCCCTAGACCCTTGTGCCTCATTTAGGTCAGAAACCAGTGTTCTTAAATTCTCACTCCATCAAGTGTAATCTGCATTTGAGGCCAGCATGGGGTTGCTAAGGATTCTACCTCTTACTTTACTGGTGAGGAGAGTGTCAAGTGAATGAAGACATTGTGAAATTCGAGACAGATGATTCTGACCTCTCCCTTCTCCCTTGGTTTTTCCAGCAGTCGTTTCCAAAGGTCAAGTTCACTGGCCTTGCCTCTCTAGGCTGTTTGTGATGCCCTTTGCTATATTTAGCTTATAAAGGCTTTAATAAAGGGAGAATTAGTGTCCCTCAGTATCATGATAGCGGTAAAGGTAAATTCTCTGTGTCTAGGTTGGTCTAGTCTCGGGCATCTCCAGTGTATACACTCTCTTTAGTACAAGATCTTGTAAGGAGAGCTGAGTTGTTTCCTTATGTAACCCTATTTTTCTGTGCTCACAGATCCTCTTAGAGAAGAATGGTTCCTGGAATGCTTCTTTTTGTGACTGAATTCATTCTGGCAGAACTAACAGAACTTCCAGATCTCCAGCTCCCCCTCTTCTGTATGTTTCTAGTCATGTATGTGGTCACTGTGTTGGGAAATTTGTGCTTGATAAATCTAACTGGGCTGAATTCACACCTCCACACCCCCATGCACTTTTTCCTCTTCAATTTGTCCTTCATAGACCTCTGCTATTCTTCTGTGTTTACACCCAAAATGCTGATTAACTTCATATCAAGAAAGAATATTATCTCCTACCTGGGGTGCATGACCCTGCTTTACTTTTTTTGTTTTTTTGCTATTTCTGAAGCTTATGTGCTGACATCAAATGGCCTATGATCACTATGTGGCCATCTGTAACCCACTTTTGTATAATGTCATGTCGCCTAAAGTGTGTTCCAGCCTTATGCTTGGCTCATATTTGATGGCATTTTCAGGTGCCACGGCTCACACAGGATGCATGCTGAGGCTGACCTTCTGTGATGCAAACACCATCAACCATTATTTGTGTGATATCCTCCCTCTGCTCCAGCTCTCCTGCACCAGCACATATGTCCATGAGCTTGTGGTTTTCATTGTGGTGGGCATCAACCTCATTGTGCCCAGTGTCACCATCTTTGTCTCTTATGGTTTCATCCTCTCCAGCATCCTGCACATCAGCTCCACCGAGGGCAGGTCCAAAGCCTTCAGTACCTGCAGTTCCCACATAATTGCTGTTTCTCTCTCCTTTGGATCATGTGCCTTGATGTGTCTTAAGCCATCTTCTGCTGGGTCTATGGGTGAGCGAAAAATCTCTTCTGTCTTTTATATCAGCGTGGTTCCCATGATGAACCCTTTAATTTCCAGCTTAAGAAACAAACATGTTAAAATTGCTCTGAGAAAAACTGTGAGTAGGAGAGTGTTTTGATCAGAAACAGTGTCTCCACTTAGTCACAGGACAGGGCGTTTCTGTTTTTAATTACAGCAATTTTATTGGCAGCCTGCTTATCCTATTTCTTTCTTATCATGTTGAAGGAGAGTTGAAACTTCTCTCAATAATTTATCTTTGCTTTTTGTAGAGTAGATTTCTCTTTCTTCACCATTTGCACACTTTCTTCTCCCCTTTTTTCATTTAGTAATAATATTAAGAAAGAAATTTATGGGACATCTGGGTGGCTCAGTCATTAAGCGTCTGCCTTCGGCTCAGGTCATGATCCCAGGGTCCTGGGATTGAACCCCGCATTGGGCTCCCAGCTTGGTGGGGAACCTGCTTCTCCCTCTCCAGCTTCCCCTGCTTGTGTTCTCTCTCTCACTGTTTCTCTTTGTCAAATAAATAAATAAAATCTTTTTAAAAATTTATTATCTGGGGCACCTGGGTGGCTCAGTTGGTTGGGCGACTGCCTTCGGCTCGGGTCATGATCCTGGAGTCCCGGGATCGAGTCCCATGTCGGGCTCCCTGCTCTGCGGGGAGTCTGCTTCTCCCTCTGACCCTCTTCCCTCTCGTGCTCTCTCTCTCATTCTCTCTCTCAAATAAATAAATAAAATCTTTAAAAAAAAATTTATTATCTATTATTTATTATTTTTTTTATAATTTTGAACTTATAGTTTTCTTTCTGGAAATAGAAGACTTGTCTACAAATGATCAAATCAAGGAACATTCGGGTGACATACTGTCATTAAGGATGTCTTATCTGCCACTTGCCTTGGCAGCATGAAGGGGACAATGTGTTCCTACTCTCAACCTTCCGGCATTCACTGAACAAGAACATGTTCCCTTTAACACCAGAGATGGAAGGTTCCATAAAGACTGTCAAGTAGAAATGACTTTGCATCTGTAAACACTGTGTTATGCCTTCTTTTGCAAAGAGTTTTCTTACCTTTGCATGGTCAACCCTGCACATAACAGGTTGTCCAAATATGTTTATTGCATGGATTGGAAAGTAAAGCTCAGAGTAGCTAGTGACTTAGAGTTCTCTCTCTTCTAAAGGAAAAAGTCTAAACTAAACTCTAAGTCTTCTGATTTCAATCTATCACTCTTTGTAGTGTACTTTGCTTCTACTTTATTCTATTACTTTTTGTTTCCATAAGCATGGAAAACAAGAAAGCATTTCTAATTTGAAAACTGATTGTGCTTTGTTTCAGGATGATACATGAATTTCTCTCAGGGTGGGTATTGTTTTGTTTGTTTGTTTGTTTAGGAAAACAGTTTTTTTTTTAATTTTTTTCCATTGGGAAAGGGAAGGCTTTGGGGGCAAGTACAGTTCAGAAATGATTGGCTCAAATGAAATGTTACTTTTCAAAATTAAAACAAAATGAATTTGGTGATGGGAATTAAGGAACGCACTTGTGATGAGCACGGAGTGATGTATGGAAGTATTGAATCACTATATTGTACTCCTGAAACTAATATTACACTGTATGTTAACTAACTGGAATTCAAATAAAAACTTAAAAAAATAAAATCAATTTGGGATGTTTGCACGTACATGTAATTCACAGAGCAAGGCATAGGAGGGAAAGGAGTCCAGAACATATAATTAGGCCAGGGCTCAACAAGACACTCGGCCGATAAATATAAAGTCTCAGTGTGCAGAGTGGTCATGAGGATTTAGAAACCACGTTTCAAAATCAGTTTTAATCCTGCTCTATATAGTGGTATAAAAATACAGTCTATAAAGCTTTCATAAAATTTATAGTGTACAGTGAGCACACAGCAGTGGTGTTTGGAAGAATGAAAGTGAAAAGCTGTGGTCACATTTAGGGGACTAGGTAGATAGAAGACATTTTCAAAAGATAAAGAAGTGAATAGTGATTAAAACTCAATTTAGGAAGAAGGAATCCGGAAAGCAAAATGATATATGATAAAAGTCCATTCTTACGATTCTCCTCCTCTTCCTGGAAGGCTCTAGAACTATTATGGGGATCACAGGATTTCTCAAGTTATTTGATAAAATAAAAAAGTTAACCTCCCCAGGACCTGGGGACATGAGAACAACGAATTCACTCCTGTTTTTTGCTGGCTTCTATATGCTACTTCTTACAAATTTAAGGTACAAAACCCTCAAGTTGCAATTAGGAAAGTAATGATAATTTGAAAGAAATTTTCAGTGAGTAAATCAAATTATGACAATGTCTTTTCTGTAATAGGATGTCAGATTATTTTTCTTTTGAGAAAAGAGGCAAAAAATTTTTACTCCAAAAATGCTCGATCATAACCAAGGGATAATGTCAACATTTTGTAAGATAACTTTAATAATATTTTCAATCTTAATTGTTTTCTAATCTCCACTTAAGATTTAGATATTGTGAAAGTGGGCATGACTGGTATGTTTGCCTGTTTGTTTGTGGATATTTTTCATGACTACTCATAACCACATCTCCTGACTCCAATATTAATTTGCTTGATTTTTACTTAAGTTTATTTATATAAAATGGCTGATCTAGGTTGGTGTTTTCTTTCTTTCTTTTTTGTTTATTTACTGTTCCCTCCTTTCTTTTCTTTTCTTTTTCTTTTCTTTCTTTTTTTTTTTAAGAGAGGGAGGGGAGGAGGGACAGAGGAAGAGAAGGAGAGAGAGAATCCCAAGCAGGCTCCCCACCCAGAATGGAGCCCCCAAGCAGGGCCCAATCTCTTGACTCTGAGATCATGACTTGAGCCAAAATCAAGAGTCAGATGCTCAACCAAACAAGGCACCTAGGTTCCCCTACTGTCTGTTTTGATAAAATTGTTTTCCTTATTGAGATTCAAGTGTATCTACGTAAGTAAATAATACCTGTGCTATTTGGAGGCCTCTATAGACATTGCAGAGGTGTGTCCGTCCACTCTGTTATATATTTATCACTATTTGAGGTGGCCCCAAATATGTGTTAAACCTGGTCACTAATCTTTCATTTGAGAGGTCTGAAAATACAATTAACTTTGTTTCATTTTTAGAGAGGTAAGCTTTCTTTCAAATTAGTTTCCATTTTTTCAGATTATTTTTTAAAAAAGTAACAAAAGTTTAAATAAAACTTGTCAAATCTAGGTTTGGCAAAGTTTTTATTGAAATTGTACAGCTGAATGTTAAACAGGCAAGACATGAGATTTGCCTGGGCCTGTGAACTAAGACAGAGCTCTTTCTAAGTCAGTGTGAGCACTTCGAGTTTCAATGCTTAGTGGAAAATGGTCCTCTTAGTTAAAGTTCCCTGATTACATCCTGATTTTGTTTAATGAACACTTTCTCTAAGCAAGTTGTTATTGCTGCTCAGGATCAAATTTGGAATGATTAGAGTGTACTATAGTTAAAGGCTGATAAAACAGAAGAAAAAGGGGTTTTGATTTCTATATTCCTTTAATTTCTGAACCCCAAATTTATAGATCTCCATCATCCATTTCTGTTTATACTGCCTTCCTACACACACACACACGCACTCTCTCTCTCTCTCTCTCTCTCTCTCACATACACGGACTTCAAGTCTTATATTTTATAAGATCACTGTGTAATAACTAAGGCATGGGATGCAACCCACTTTTTTATAAAGTTTTTACTTAAATTCCAGATAGTTATCATAAAGTGTAAGATTGGTTTCAGATGTACAATATAGTGATTCAACACTTCATGCAACACCTGGTACTCATCACGACAAGCATAGTCCCTAATTTTATCACCTATTTAATCCATCCTCCCACCCCCCTCCCCTCTGGTAACCTTCAGTTAATGTGTTGTTGGATTTGGTTTGCTCGTATTTTATTGAGAGTATTTGCATCTAGGTTCATCAGGGATATTGGCCTGTAGTTCTCTTTTTTAGTGGGGTCTTTATCTGGGTTTGGTATCAGGGTAAAGCTGGTCTCATGAATTTGGAAGTTTTCCTTCCTTTTTTATATTTTGGAATAGTTTAATAATAGGTAGTAATTCTTCTTTCAATGTTTGGTAGAATTTGCCTGTGAATCCATCTGGCCCTGGATTTTTGTTTGTGAGAGTTTCTGATTAGTGATTCAATTTCTTTGCTGGTTATTGGTCTGTTCAAATTTTCTAGTTCTTCCTGTTTCAGTTTTGATAGTTTATATGTTTCTAGGAATTGCCCAATTTGTTGGCATATAATTTTTCATAATATTCTCTTATAATCCTTTGTTTTTCTATGGTGTTGGTTATTTCTCTTTTGTCATTTTTTATATTATTTATTTGAGTCCTTTCTTTTTTTTCTTGATAAGTCTGGCTAGAGATTTATCAATTTTATTGATTTTTTTTTCAAAGAACCAACTCCTGGTTTCATTGATCTATTGATTTTTTGTTGTTGTTGTTGTTTTAGTGTTTATAGCATTTATTTCTGCTCTCATCTATTATTTCCTTCCTTCTGCTTGTTTTAGGTTTTGTTTGTTCTTTTTCTAGTTCCTTTAAGATGTAAATTTAGGTTGTTTATTTGAAATTTTTCTTACTTCTTGAGGTAGGCCTCTATTGCTATAACTTCCCTCTTACGACCACTTTTTCAGAATCCCAAAGATTTTGGACCATTGTGTTATCATTTTCATTTGTTTCCATTTTTTCATTTCTTCTTTTATTTCTTGGTTGACCCATTCATTGCTTAGTAAGATGTTCTTTTTTTTCTAATTTTTTATTGTTATGTTAATCACCATACATTACATCATTAGTTCTTGATGTAGTGTTCCATGATTCATTGTTTGTGCATAACACCCAGTGCTCCACGCAGAATGCACCCTCTTTAATACCAATCACCAGACTAACACATCCCCCCACCCTCCTCCCCTCTAGAACCCTCAGTTTGTTTTTCAGAGTCCATCGTCTCTCATGGTTTGTCTCCCCCTCCGACTTACTCCCCTTCATTCTTCCCCTCCTGCTATCTTCTTCTTTTTCTTTTTTCTTAACATATGTTGCATTATTTGTTTCAGAAGTACAGATCCGTGATTCAACAGTCTTGCACAATTCACAGCGCTCACCATAGCACATACCCTCCCCAATGTCTATCACCCAGCCACCCCATCCCTCCCACCCCCCACCACTCCAGCAACCCTCAGTTTGTTTGCTGAGATTAAGAATTCCTCATATCAGTGAGGTCATATGATACATGTCTTTCTCTGATTGACTTATTTCACTCAGCATAACACCCTCCAGTTCCGTCCACGTCGTAGCAAATGGCAAGATCTCATTCCTTTTGATGGCTGCATAATATTCCATTGTGTATATACACCACCTCTTCTTTATCCATTCATCTGTCGATGGACATCTTGGCTCTTTCCACAGTTTGGCTATTGTGGACATTGCTGCTATAAACATTGGGGTGCACGTACCCCTTCGGGTCCCTACATTTGTATCTTTGGGGTAAATACCCAGTAGTGAAATTGCTGGATCATATGGTAGCTCTAATTTCAACTGTTTGAGGAACCTCCATACTGTTTTCCAGAGTGGTTGCACCAGCTTGCATTCCCACCAACAGTGTAGGAGGGTTCCCTTTCTCCGCATCCCCGCCAACATCTGTCGTTTCCTGACTTTTTAATTTTAGCCATTCTGACGGGTGTGAGGTGGTATCTCATCGAGGTTTTGATTTGGATTTCCCTGATGCCGAGCGATGTTGAGCACTTTTTCATGTGCCTGTTGGCCGTTTGGATGTCTTCTTTGGAGAAATGTCTGTTCATGTCTTCTGCCCATTTCTTGATTGGATTATTTGTTCTTTGGGTGTTGAGTTTGATAAGTTCTTTATAGATTTTGGATACTAGCCCTTTATCTGATATGTCATTTGCAAATATTTTCTCCCACTCTGTCGGTTGCCTCTTGGTTTTGTGGGCTGTTTCTTTTGCTGTGCAAAAGCTTTTTATCTTGATGAAATCCCAATAGTTCATTTTTGCCCTGGCTTCCCTTGCCTTTGGTGGTGTTTCTAGGAAGAAGTTGCTGCGGCTGAGGTCGAAGAGGTTGCTACCTGTGTTCTCCTTTAGGATTTGGATGGACTCCTGTCTCACGTTTAGGTCTTTCAACGATTTGGAGTCTATCTTTGTGTGTGGTGTAAGGAAATGGTCCAATTTCATTCTTCTGCATGTGGTTGTCCAATTTTCCCAACACCATTTGTTGAAGAGACTGTCTTTTTGCCATTGGACATTCTTTCCTGCTTTGTCAAAGATGAGTTGACCATAGAGTTGAGGGTCCATTTCTGGGCTCTCGATTCTGTTCCATTGATCTATGTGTCTGCTTTTGTGCCAGTACCATGCTGTCTTGATGATCACAGCTTTGTAATAGAGCTGGAAGCCTGGAATTGTGATGCCGCCAGCTTTGCTTTTCTTTTTCAATATTCCTCTGGCTTTTCGGGGTCTCTTCTGGTTCCATACAAATTTTAGGATTATTTGTTCCATTTCTTTGAAAAAAGTGGATGGTATTTTGATGGGGATTGCATTGAAAGTGTAGATTGCTCTAGGTAGCATTGACATAGTAAGATGTTCTTTAACCTCCATGTATTTGTGGTCTTTCCAGATTTTTTTCTTGTGGTTGACTTCTTGTTTCATAGCATAGTGTCAGAAAAGATGTATGGTATGACTTTGATCTTCTTGAATTTATTGAGGCTTGTTTTGTAGTCTAATATGTGATCTTTCCTGGAGAATGTCCTGTGTGCACTTGAAAAGAATATGTATTAAGTTGTTTTAGGATGGAATGTTCTGAATATATTTGTTAAGTCCATCTGGTCTTGTGAGTTATTCAAAGCCACTGTTTCCTTGTTAATTTTCAGTTTAGATGATCTGTCCATTGATGTAACTGGGGAAGAAAAGGTAGTTTTATACATTACTTGCAGAGATGTGAATTATTATAGCCTTTGGAAAAAACCATCTGATATTAATTAAAAGAACATTCTGAAAATTTATCTCATTGAAATAAAAGTACTGGTACATCAAGATGTATGCACAATGATGACTATTTTACCATTGCTTTTGGTGGCAAAAGAATGGAAAAATAATGGTTTTCTATCAATGTGGTGTTGTTGGATAAGTTATGATATGTCTAAACATAGAATTTTGGAAATATTTTGATGAAATATTATTAAATGGCAAAAGCAAGAGATCAAAAAATATGCAGTTTATGGTCAATTGTAAGGCCCCTATAAATCTCTTTGGTTATATCAGCAATTAGGAAAATAAGGAGAGAGTTGTAAGTTGTAAACATAAATAATTGGGGCATGATGGATGAAGGGGAACTAAGACAGGAAAGAGAGTGCCAGGAAAAAGGTCCAGGAAATGATGTGTCTAAAAGATACAAAGAATGCATCATATGATCATGTGTGAGAGGATACGTATGTACATGTAATATTGTATAGGTGTTTAAAATATTATTAGCTATGTGTTACTTGTGCCTAAAGCCAAAGAAGCACTAGGAGAAAGAAGAGAGAAAAGATCTCTACCTCGTTTGTGCTGGAAGAATGTGCAATCTTGAGTAGAATATTGAGCTTCCAAAGACACCAGGGTATAAGCATCTTCATCTGTGTACAGTTTCATACACCCGTCCATCCCAAAGGGTTTGAACTATGGAGAATCTCCTGGGAAAGCCCCTGTATCAAACCCCTAAGACCTCCAAGCTCAGAATAAGATCACATACATGATGCTCCCTGTTATTATGTTGAAAACAAAGGGTGCTATTTATATTCTTTTTTTTTATAGTTTAATGATCCCCTTTGGGGGAAATCATTATTAAAAATAATGATCTTTATCTGAATGAGTCTCAGAGCAAGTCCAAAACTGAGATTATAAATGCTCTGAGCCCTCCACATAAATGGAAGATGAAGTGTTTGGTTCAGCTCTATTACCGCCCATAGCAGCAGAACTTTCCTTTTGGAGAGCAGTGTTGGAGAGGAAACCACAAGGCAGTTGTGATGCCACTAGGCAAAGAAGAGTAAGCATTGAACTCTTTATGTTTTTATGTCTTTCAAATCCCAGAGCCATGGAAAGAAATAAACTTTTCTGCTTTTACCAACTCTAGCCCTGATAATTACAGGGCTGCATAGGAAGAAAATAGAGATTAGAAGTAGTGCTGAGATTATGGGGTTTGCAGAAGGATTGCCTCCAATCCTTAGAGAATTTCCTATGAAGGAAACCCAGCTTCCATTCCTGACTTAATGACTTTCTTGATGTGTGTGCTTGAGAAACCAGAGTCTCTGCAAGTCTGTTTCTCCAACTCTGCTATGGACATGTGCTCATGGTCTCCACCCTATACAGTGTCCAGTCTGGATCTGTGGCCAGCACAGGTAGCCAAAGTGTGGTGATTAAAGATTAACAAGTACAAACTGGAATAAACGAAGGAATAAAAAGTATTAATGGCAAATTGAAGCAGAGGAAAGATGAGAAATATCTATACTTCGTCCCCTCTTGAAATATTTCTTCCAGTGTTACTTGAAACTATGTTGATGTCTTCCAGATACTTGTCTTCCTTGTATGAGCAGAGCCAGATCCCAGCTTCTTGTAAAGTAGTTAAACCTCAACAGAGTCCATTGGCTTCTTGGCTCCAGAGTAGACTGGGCATGGGATTGCATAGGAAACCTGGATTCTGCCTCAATAGGATTCTACTTTCCTATCTTTCAGATCCTACTGGAAGAGCATGGATATGGGAAACAGTTCCTTAGTCACTGAGTTTATCCTTATGGGTTTAACCAGATATTCAGAGATCTAGCTGCCCCTGTTCTTCCTTTTCCTAGGAATCTACATGGTCACTGTGGCAGGAAACATGGGCTTGGTCACTCTAACAGGACAGAATTCTCACCTCCACACCCCCATGTACTACTTCCTCTTCAATTTATCCTTTATTGACCTCTGTTACTCTTCCGTCATCACCCCAAAACTGCTGGTAAACTTTGTGTCTGAGCTGAACACCATTTCCTATGCAGGATGCATGACTCAGCTCTTTTTCTACTGCTTCTTTGTCAGTGCAGAGTGCTATGTATTGACAGTAATGGCCTATGATCGCTATGTGGCCATTTGCAAGCCCCTGCTGTATACAGTCATCATGTCCCCTCAGGTCTGTTTTCTGCTGGCTGTGATTGTATATGTGGGAGGATTTATTGGTGCCCGGGCCCACACAGGATGCATGCTGAGGTTGACCTTCTGTGATGCCAACACCATCACCCACTACATGTGTGACATCCTCCCCCTCCTGGAGCTCTCCTGCACAAGCCCTCACGTCTGTGAACTGGTAGTTCTCATTGTTGTGGGTTTTGATGTTGGCGTGCCCAGCCTCACTATCGTCTCTTACACCTTCATCCTCACCAGCATCCTTCGCATCCGTTCCACTGAAGGAAGGTCCAAAGGCTTCGGCACGTGTAGCTCACATATAATTGTCGTTTCTGTTTTCTTTGGGTCAGGGGCATTCATATATCTTCATCCTTCTTCTACTTTGTCCATGGACCAGGGGAAAGTGTCCACCGTGTTCTATACCATTGTGGTGACTTTGCTCAATCCTCTGATCTATAGCTTCAGGAACAAGGAGGTTAAGGTTGCCCTAAAAAAAAGCTTGAATAGAAAAATATTTTCCTGAGCCAAAGCAGTATTAATTATCATAAGAAAATACAGCTTTCTTTTCAAATTCTTTTTATTCCTCTATAAAGTTTTATTTTTTTTCATAGAGAAAGAAATGAGGTCTAATAGAGTGTTGGACTTGGAATTAGAAGGCCCAGGTTGAAAACTGCAGAATAGGGGCATCATATTACTTTACAGGGTTATTGGGATGAATAAATTAATGCAAATGGATGTTTGTAGAATAGTATGGGTGCCTAATACTATGTTTTCTCTTCTCTTCCTTCTTCCTGTCCTTTCTGTCTCTCTTTCTTCCTTCCCATTGTTTTCCTCTTATACTTTAGAGGGAACATTCACAGACTCTCTTCTCTTCCTGTGATCTCCATCATCATGAATGGCACCATCCTTTACTCAATTGCTCAGATCCCGGACTAGTATCTTCTTCGATTCCTCTCTCTTTGCTTGTCCTCCACACCCAATTTATTAAGTGCTGACGATTCTTGTTCTCCTCATGGCACTATCATTTGTCATCTGGAAACCAGCCTCCTGGCGAACCTCTCCTTCTCTTATCTTTACCCCTTGAAATCCACTCTCTGCACTAAAACCAGCGTGCTCTTTCCATGCTTCCAATAAAATCTCATTTACCTTAGTTTACTCTGCTCACTGCAGTTTTCTTCAATGTAAAACCAAGCTCCACATTATGTCAAACAAGGATCATATCTTGACCTTTGGTCATGTCTCCAGCCTGATTTTCTGTCATTATATCCCCTCCTCCCTGCCTTTTTTCTGGTAGTCTACTAAAGTCACACTGAACTTTCCCAAATGTAATAAACTATTCTTTTGCACATTTTCCCACAAGCTCTTCTCTCACCCTGGAACACCCTCATGTACCTTCTTTGCCTTGCTCAACCTGTCCATCCCTCAGGTATTAGTTTATCCAGAACCTCTGGGAAGCCTTTTCTGACAGAAGGGTGAGGTTAGATGACCTTCAGATATATGCTGGTAGCATTCCGTGCCTACCCTATTGAGGTACAGATCCCATTGTACTGAAATTCTTTTTCCCTTCAAAGTACAATCTGACTCCATTTATTTAATTATAAGAAAACTTTAAAAAACTCGTTTACAGGAAAATTGACAGTTAACTACAAGGGAGTAGGTTACATAAGAAAGACATATATTTATCCAAGTTGCCTTCTTTAAAATCTTAAGAAAATCATTTGAGAATGTATAGAGTAGGGGGTTTCTCTTGTTTTTCTTTGCCTGCCTTTCCTTGAAAATTCCTTTTTGCTCATGCTTCCTCCATGGTTCATTATCTATCTATCTATCATCTATCTATCTATCATCTATTTTTTCCAGCACACTCTTATTACCTCTTTGTTTTCTGTTTATGCTTCAGACATCACCTGAAGGGAAACAGCTGCCTAACCCGTCTTATAAAGTTTAAGTGCTCTGTTTTGTATTTCTCAGAGTGAAGTAGTCAGGCCTGCCACAGTAATAAAAACAATTTTCACATGCTTTTGTAATTGCCTGATTATATGTCTTCCCTGTGAGGAAAGGTACCATGTCTATTTATTCTCTCTTATATTCCCAGTGCTTAGCAGAGTGTCTAGCACTTAGTAAAGGCTCAGCAAGTATTGGTGGGTTAAATGAATGCTTGCTATATGACTTTATATTTTGAGTCAAAAAGGAGATCTTTGGGGAGAAGAGTCACTCAAAAATTGTTAACATTTCTCCCTCCTAGAGTGAGTTTCCCAATACTTTGCTTTCACATTGCTTTTCTTTTCCATTTTCTCTCTTTTTTTTTTTTTTGATGTAGTGTTCCATGATTCATTGTTTGTGCATAACACGCAGTGCTCCATGCAGAATGTGCCCTCTTTAATACCCATCACCAGGCTAACCCATCCCCCCACCCCAGTCCCCTCTAGAACCCTCAGTTTGTTTTTCAGAGTCCATCGTCTCATGGTTCATCTCCCCCTCCGATGTCCCCCCCTTCATCCTTCCCCTCCTGCTATCTTCTTCTTTTTTTTTTTCTTAACATATATTGCATTATTTGTTTCGGAGGTACAGATCTGTGATTCAACGGTCTTACACAATTCACAGCATTCACCATAGCACGTACCCATTTTCTCTTAAAGCACAGTGACGGAAAACAGAGATTGATTTAGTTTTATATAAATGGCTGTGTGTATTCAGAAACTGGGAGAAGGGAGGCATGAGTTGGGAAGACTTCCAGCAGCAAGATAGAGTAAGCTCACAGTTTCTGGTGTCAGACTACCTGGGTTTCAATTTCAGCTCTGTAATCTGCTAATTATGTGATTCTGAAAAAGTTACTTAACATTTTAAGATATCTGTTTCTTCAACTCTAAAATGAGAAAAATAATAGTATCTACTTAAAAGGGTTTTTGCAGATTGTTATCCATTTTCTTGGGATTCAAGCTATAGTAAATGGGGTATAGTTTAAGGTTTGCCACCATATAGTAGTGCCATTTCATTACAGAACCTCAGATTAGTAACCTGCAAAATAAGAGGCTTGGCTTGATTATGCCAAGTATTCCAACTATTTAAAAAATCTTGTGATAATTGTGTCTCAGTTGTTGACTTATATACTACTAGGTTTGAACTAGATTAATGTTTCACAACTTGGGTATGTGTCCGAATCATTCAGGAAACACATAATTATGATCTCCTAGTTCCATCTCAGACCTACTCAATTAGAATATATCTATGGGCAAGGTTCAGGAATATGCATTTTAAAATTCTTTTCAAGTGATTATGATGTTATAGTGTAGATAACTGGTGATTTGGGACTTTCCACTCTTTTTTTCTTTTTTTGAACATGACCAAAATTTATTTCTCATACACATACAATCCTATATAGATTTTTTTTCCTTTTTTTATTATGTTATGTTAATCACCATACATTGCATCATTAGTTTTTGATGTAGTGTTCCATGATTCATAGTTTGCGTATAACACCCAGTGCTCCATTCAGTACGTGCCCTCTTTAATACCCATCACCCGGTGATGGGTATTAAAGAGGGACTTTCCACGCTTAACATTCTGTGATTCTGAAACTGTCTCTGGACAGGGAGATATTTGGACACTCATAAACTTTACCAGAAAGGAGATTTTTCTGGTGTCAGGAAAGTTAATTAACTCTTTCAAGAAGGAAAAGGAGGTCAGTAGCATTCACTACTGTGCAAATGTTGTGAGAAGTAAGCATCAGATCATGTCCTGTACTGAGAATTTACAAACTTGGCAAGTTTATGGAAATGGTAGAAGTAGAAACCCAAAGAATAGAGGAAAAGGAGGAAGTAGAAAAATATGCTTAGCTTACTCGCTTAAAATGTATTAGAATAATAGATCAGTGGGAAAACATACAAAACCTTGAACTAATCTCATGTACGTTTAAGTATTTAGAATGATAAGTGGCATTTCAAATTAGTAGGGAAATGTTAGATTTTTATAAATACTGTAAAACAATGTATTCTGTATTGAGAAAAAAGTGCAATTAGATATATACTAATGTATATACCAAAATAAATTCCATGTGTCCTAAAAATTGAATATAAACATTTTTAAGTATAAAAGAGCTAAAGAAAATATATGTGAATATCCATCTGATCTCAGGGAAAAGAGAGAAGAAACCATAAGAAACACTTTTTTTAACCCAATAGTGAAAATTTCTGTAAATATAAGAATAGCAAATAAAAGGTATTAACTTTCATCTTCTGCTGTATGGTCAATTAGATATCCTGGTGGACACCAATCCTACAAAATGACTAGATCCTCAATAAAATATAATACAACTTTTATATGTGGTAGATACCATATACAACCATTATTAACCTCCCTTTATAAATGAGTAAAGGGTGGAACTTAACTAAAGTTGCATGATTATGCAACTAGTAAGGTGAGCACTCAACTTTGAACCCAGACTATCCAGTTCCAAAGTTCCTGCTCTTCACTCTGCTATACTGACAATTTTATAAAGCACAAAAGAAGAAAACTTAAGCAATATATTTCATGGCTTAAATACATAAAAAATACAACTACTAAGAATACCAGGACATTTTAAACATAAAGTTCGGTGTAGCAGTGATATCTGGGCAGACCAGAGAGAGAAGAAAAGGTAAAAGAGCACAATCATTCATTGGTACTTGGTAATATTTTAGTTCTTTATATGGATTGTAGTTTCAAGTTTTTTATTTCATTACTATACTTTACAATTTACATTTATCTTATGTATAGGAATTTTAAATGTCTAATATTGAAAAATAATTTAAAAACAGGCTTAAAATTAGGAGACTATTGCAAAATATGAGCCAATAATAAATATTTTTACAAATCAATAAGAAAGAGATCAATGTTCTCAGCATATAAGTACAAGGGCAAATTACAAGAAACGGCAATTGTTTAAGATAAAAGTACAAATGGTTAGCAAATACATGAAAAAATTCAGCCTTAAATTTAAAATGACAGTGAGATGTAATTTTATTCTACCAAATTGGCGAAGATCTGAAAAATAGATCCAGTCCTGGCTGAGATTATAGACAAAAGATATCTCATATACTTGTAATAGGAATGAAATGTATGACTTACTTAGATGACAGTATTAAAAAGACCTATGCATGTTTACTCCTTTGACCCAGCAATTGAGCATTAGGAATTTATTCCAATGAGATAATGAGTGATGTGTACAAAGATTTCCTTACTAGATGTAGGGAAACTTGAATGAATGTCATCCTGAAATGACTAAGTATACAAATCAGACTGGCATTCCAGCACTTCTTTTGTAAAGAAATCATTTAGGGCACCTGGATGGCTCAGTTGGTTTAGCTCCTGACTCTTGATTTCAGCTCAGGCCATGACCTCAGTGTCGTGAGTTGGAGCCCCTCATGGTGCCCTGCACTGAGCGTGGAGTCTGCTTCAGATTCTCTCTCTCCCTCTCTCTCTGCTCCTCCCCTCTCCGCTTACATGTACTCTCTCTCTAATAATAAATAAATAAAATATTTTTTAAAAAGTTTCATTTATAAAGGATTTCAAATGACCAAAATAGTAAAACATACTGTGTACATGAAATTCGCTGTTGAAATCAACTTACGATTTTCATTTATTAACAGACATTTTATTATCTACTTACATAGGATTTACATTTAAACGGACTTCTTTTCTTACCGTGGAACTTTCTTCAACTTTTCATTGGTCTGAGAATACAATAACCATTCCAAATCACAGAAAATATATTATAAAAGGGGAAAAATAGAAGAAAGTATTTTTTTACTTAATATTTATATGATAGCTAACAGCTATCTTTACATCTATTTTCTTCCTAATTCCTCCTGGGCTTTTCCAGCTGTGGTGGCAAAATAAGTAAAATATAATTAATTTGCAGGCAAGTATGTTGACTGTTTCCCCTTTCGTTTCTTAATTATAATAATTAAGTCTAAAACATATGAATAGGGATGAAGGTGTTAGGCTGGGGTGTACTCTGGAAACTTAAAAATTTTTAAATGAATAAATTACAATACATATGGACGTTCATCTAAGTATTGTTGGTGAGAAAGGAGAAACAAATATTCAACAGTAGGCAACTGATTAAACAACATGGTAGAAGCATTCAATTAGAAACTGTAGATTTTGAAATTTGTATTGTAGAAAACATTAGCATGAAAAAAATTGTTAACATTGGTAAAAAAGCAAATTGCATATATTATATAAAATATGATCTCAATTTTCAAAATGTGCATTATATATGTGTGTATGAATGTGTGTATACACATATATATATTATGTACACACACACATATATATGCATTTTTTTCTTGGAAAATATGTAGCTTTACACACATCTGAGGCTATTGAGAATAACTATTGTACTTTATATTATTTTTATATTCTCCACAGTGGTCATATATTAGTTTTAGAAACAGAGAAAAAAAAAAAACCCTGTAAGATGACAATGCAAACTATAAGACTAGAAGGTAACATAGGAGAAAATCTGGATGACCTAGGGTTTGGCAATGCCTTCTTAGATACAATACAAAGGCACAATCAGAAAAAAGAACTGATATATTGGACCTCATTAAAATTAGAAATTTCTGCTCTATGAAATATACCATCAAGAGAATGAGAAGACAAACCACAGACTGGGAGAAAATATTTGCAAAAGACATATCTAATAAGAGACTATTATCCAAATATACAAAGAATTCTTAAAACTTAATAAGAAAATGAACACCTTGGTTTAAAAAAGTGGGCAAAAGATCTGAATAGATACCTCACCAGAGAAGATATACAGATAGCAAATAAGCATGCTTAACATTGTATGTCATTAGAGAATTACAAATTAAAACAATAATTACACACCTATTAGAATGGCTAAAATCCAAAACACTGACAACACTAAATACTGACAAGAATGGGGAGCGACAAGAACTCTCATTCATTACTGGTAAAAACAGAAAATAGTATAGTGACTTTGGAAGACAATTTGGTGGTTTCTTACAAAACTGAATATACTGAACCATATGATTCAGCAATTGTGCTCCTTGGTATTTACCTAAAGGAATTGAAAACTTACGTCTGCACAAAAACTTGCACCTAATGTTTATAGACGCTTTATTCTAGTTAGGAATCCTAGTTAGGATTATCTAGTTAGGAATCCTATTATCTAGTTAGGAACAACATCTGGCTAGTACATATTTTACTTACCCTATTTAGTTTGTAACAGTTATTATTATTGGTTTGCTTCCCCTGTTAAGAGTCTCTTTCTGTATCTCAAATAGCAAGAATGTAGCAGATCTGACATCCAACCAACTGATAGATTGTGCATGAGGAAGAGAAATTGGGTTTGTGAGATTGACAAGTGAGGGAGGAAGGGCCAGACTGCGTTGTTGGCTATGGTGGGCCCATCCAGTGTAGATGTAATCCAAATCTTCACTTGCCATTTGTTCTTTTCTCTACTCTTTGATTTTTGTTTTTATTTTATTTTATTTTATTATGTTATGTTAATCACCATTTGTAATGATCTCATTCACCTTATATAACTTCAACAATCACTTTTATTAAGGTAACTTTCCCTTCTCTTGTGCTGGCCCTGTCCTTACCAACTCACCACAACCACCACACTATCACTACAACCATCTCCATCATAATCATTTAATAAGTTTCTGTGGTATGACAAATATGTTGTAAGATTCTTTGAACACAACACAATACTTTCCTTGAAGAAACTTACAGTCTCGAGGGAGAGACAGTAAAGCAAACACACAGACAAATTCAATACATTGTGGGAAAATTTCTCCAGTGGTGTCAAACACATGGATGTACAGGAATGGGAGTCTAACTCAGTCATAGAGGACAGTGAAGGCTTTTTAAGAAGATGACAGGTCAGTGGAATTCTAAGTAGAGTAAGAACTTGTCTACTTATGGTTTACTATTTTTTATCAAAGTTCTTTCCTCAGGGTTTTTAAGACATTCATTTGTTTTTATATTTTACTAGAACCTGTCTACTTATGAAAGGAGCAGTCTTAATGGTATTGGGATGGGAGAAGGGGTGCATTTTCATTTTGTTAATGAAAATGCTGTTCTAGTTTCCAAAAAATCCAAAAACATGGTCATTTTGAATTTCTTCCTCATGATCTGTATCTGATATTTTCCACGTCATGTGAAGTCTTCTTGTGTCTCCAGAGTCACAATGACCTTATTACCTCACTACATGGGATTTTTGCCAAAGTTCTTTTTTTTTTTTTAAAGATTTTATTTATTTATTTGACAGAGCAATAGAGAGAGCACAAGTAGGCAGAGCGGCAGACAGAGGGAGAGGGAGAAGCAGGTTCTCCACTGAGCAGGGAGCCCGATGTGGGGCTCGATCCCAGGACCCTGGGATGATGACCTGAGCCAAAGGCAGACACTTAACCAACTGAGCCATCCAGGCGCCCCTCTGCTGAAGTTCTGTCTCATGTTCTCTTCTGATTCAATCTGCACCACTCCTAAGTTCTTTTTTTTTTCTTTACAAAAGTGGTTTAATTATGTCATTCTGCTATCCAACATTCCTTAACGACTCCTCGTAATATTAAAGGCCAATTCTAGGAAAGAGCAATCAAATCTCTGGGCCCTGATTAAAATGGAGTGGTGGTCCCTCTCCCAACCTGCCTTGCGTTTTCCTGCCTCCATACCTTGCTTTTAGTTCTAATCATGTTTTTCTCCTGACAGTTCCACTGGTCAAATCACCAACTTCAGGATTTGTCTCTTCAGACTTTCCAATTTATTAGTAAAGTTTCCTTCTAAAGTGAAGATAGACTTCTTTGTATTCTTCTCCTTATAGCCTTTCTGTAGGTCAGTAGTTGTCACTGCAAATGCTGGGGTCTGAAAGGTCACTCAAAGGTCTAGAGAATGCCAGTCTGTGTGATGTTTCACGGGTGAGAAATGGCTCAGAAAAGGTCAGTTTTCCTCTCATTGGCTCTTCCTTCATCTCCATAGACTGACTCGTACAGCAGAATGATAGATGAAAATTGCTCCCTGGTGACGGACTTTATCCTCAAGATTGAACTGACAGGCCAGAGTGTACCAGCTCCGCCTCTTCTTCCTGTGGCTAGAGATCTATCTGGTTGCTGTGGTGGCTAGTCTGAGCTAGATTATATTAATTTCACTAAATTCATACCTTCACACATCCATATCATATTTACTTTTTAGTCTGTTTTCATAGATGTCCTTTACTCTTCCATCTTTGCCCTCAAAATGCTATGAATGTTGTCTAGAGGAAAACATCTCCTATCCAGGGTGGCTGATGTGGCTCTATTTCTGTTGTTTCTTTGTCATTGCCAAATGTCATTGCCAACAGCAATAGCATATAATCACTATGTTGCCATTTGCAAGCCACTATTGTATGATGTTATAGTATCCCTTCAGATCTGTTCTCTGTTTGTGTTTGGGATATATGTGATGGGGTGTCGAGGTTTCCTAGCCCACACTCGCTGTGGTGAGACTGACCTTCTGTGATGAAAATATTGCCAGCCACTAACTGTGTTGTTCTCCCTGTGCTCAGCTTTCCTGCACCAGTACCTACAACAGTGAGATTTTGGTACTGCCTTCATCTCCTATGCGTTTATCATCACCAGCATCTTCCACATCAGCTCTACAGAGGACATGGCTAAAACCTTCATTCAGCACCTGCAATTCCCATTAATGACTGTTTCACTTTTTTGGGGGGACAGTAGCATTCCTGTGCCCCCACTCTTCTAATGTAGAGTCTATGAACCAGGAAAGTGGCTTCAGTCTTTTATACAAATGTTGGATCCATACCAAACCCTTATATCTACAGCTTGAGGAATAAGGACAACAAGCTTGCCCTGAAGTGAACTCTGAAAAGAAAAGTATTTGAATTTGTACAAGGACTTTTTAGGACTGGATTATTATACGATATTTGTTGGGGTTTCTTCACGGCTAGATTTTCACCTTAATCAGATGGAATACATTTCTACCTTAACTCAGACTTCTTTTTCTTCCTTCCTTCCTTCCTTCTTTCTTCCTCCTTCACTCCCTCCCTCCCTCCCTCCTTCCCCCTTCTTCCTTCCTTCCTTTCTTTTTCTTTCTTTCTTTCTTTCTTTCTTTCTTTCTTTCTTTCTTTCTTTCTTTCTTTCTTTCTTTCTTTCCTCAACTTTTTCTCCTTCTCCTCTTAGCTTTTACAAGTGTAATTATGTAATTGCAACACTAAGGAAAAAGAAATTATTATTACTGTCTTTTGCTATGTGTGACATCTATCTCTGGAGCAAATATTGTAGGTTCTATAATTAATTAATTGAATAACATCACAAAATATCTATCTATACACCAAAGTCTCTAGTAGTCTGAGGACTCTCCTTTTCTAAGTATGTCTTTGGTGTCAGTAGTGGAACTCATATAACACAGACACAATTCCAAATTCTCTCACAAAAGCAAAAACAGTGAACATGGGATTTTGTGTTTTACCACTTCCATACTATTTTGGTTTTGTTAACAATAGCAAAATTTTTACCAACTTCTGTTGGCCTTTAGAAATTATTAGAGGACAAAATATAAAATGGCAGCCAGTGCATACATGTATTGAAAATAAATTCTGTGATGAGTACTAACTTATACAATTTGCTATCAACTTCTCTAGCATCAATCTGTCTTCCTTTGTAGTTCTAAGTATTTTTTGTTAACTGTATTATACCATTTGACACAATTCATCTTGAATAATAATTATTTCTCTGCTACCCCTAATAGATCATGAGTTCCTGGTGAGCACAGACTCCATCTTTTCACCTTTGTATCCTTGGTGTATGACAAACTTTGTGTTTTGAAGTCATTAGATATTTGATGCTGTTAATATTGTAGTGTAAAAAAAAAAAGTCCTAATACTTCTCATTTCCAAAACATAAAGGTTGGTGTTTTCTCTTTGCAAAGTGCAGTATGGTGAAGATACCCATATTGTTTAAAGTGTATATATATATAACAAATAATTAAAATGCTTATAAAATTCCTATAATGTCTATCCTTGCATTTAATCTTGGTTCTTTTTAATTTTAAATTTTCAGAAAATCAATACAAGTCATAACTCTTATTTTTTATTTTTGTGTACTTAGAGTATGAATTCATTAGAAATAATTTTAAAGTTGTTTCAGTTACAAAGCTTAGGGCACAAATATAATATATGCAAGTATTTGTTAATTTCTGACAAAAACAGCTTCAATTACTTTGGCAATGTATTAGGTGAATGGTATTTGTATTAGAGGTTGATTTGAAATAAGAAGTCAATTTTCAAATATTAACGCACGGTCAGTATATTTTTTATCTCATTCCCAAGAGAAATTGTGCAGAGGAACAGAAAGCAAGGAACTTTACTGAGGGTAAATGAAAAAGCAGAAAGAAATTAAAAGAGTGTTAGAACTGCAAGAGATGTTTTATTAACACTGGTAGCAGTTTCCAGGAGGTATATCTCTAGGGTAAAGGTAGCTGTTTGCTTTAAAACATATGCAATATTGCACTGAGTAAAAGAAAATTATTTTGAAAACCTATCTTATATGTTCCAACACTTCTAAATTCATCATCCAGGGTATTGATATTTTATATTATATCTAAGTCTTATATTTGTCCAAAAGCAAGTCAACTAATATACCATGTAGAGATTTATAAGTTGGCAGAAGATAATATAGGAAAAATTAAAAATGGTAGCCAGTGTATATGCATATTTGATGTAAATGCCATGAGGCATACTGCCTTTGATAATTTGGCCTCTATCAAAACTCTAGCATTTTCTCTTGGCATACTACCTCCTTCTAGTATCCTAAAACTCCTCCTTTCCCCTAATATTTCCACTATCTCTTACCTTTGTATATTTGCTTCATGTCATCCCATTCTTTGCAATTTTTTTGTTTCTTGATTTTAGGTAATAATCCTTGGGTGCCTGAATAAAAAAAAAGCAAAATTGCCCATCAGTTCCTGCTCTGCAGGGCATAGTGAACCTGGTGACCAGATCAGTAAATTTCATCATGTAGTAGGAAGTGTTACAAAGTTCATTAGTTTTAAGATATGTTACCACCTTGGCACCAAATTTGTGGTTTAAAATATCCTATTTTGTCTCCAATGTATTTTATTTCTTATCAGCTCAGAGCTCAGTGGAAAAGAGTGATGTTATGTATTATATTCTTGAGCTTCTACTAGAGAATACAAAAACATTTGTTTAAAATGATTAAAGCCATAAAAGAAGAAAGTGAAACACTAAAGAGACCAAAATATTATTAAAAAAATAACATATAGAGGCGCCTGGCTGGCTCAGTCAGAAAAGCCTGTGTGCAGATCTGGGGGTTCTGAGTTCAAGCCCTATGTTAGGTGTAGAGATTACTTAAATAAATAAAACTTTAAAAAAGTAATAAAGGTAAAAAATAACACATAAATTTGGATTAGAACTAATTGAAACTTCTAGAAAGAAATATGTAGTCATTGAAATAAAAAGTGGAAGTATGGATAAAGTAGCAGATTAGACAAAGCTGAATTGAGAATTGGTCACTAGAAGATTGAGCTGAGTAAATTACCCAATGTGTAGCAGAGGATAAAGATGGACAAATGAATCAGAACCAACATGACACAAAAAAGAGAGAGAAATCTGACATAGGTCCAATAGGAACTCCAAAAGGAGATCATATCTGAATATATAATGGCTGAGAATTATTCAGAACAGACATATAGACATAAATTTTCACACACAGAATAAACTTAAATGAACACCTAGTAGTAAAATTTGAAAATCCCAAAGAGAAAACAGAGAGAGAAAGAGATTACTACCTAAATAATAAAAAATAATAATTAGTGTAATTAGTGATAGCAAATTTCTCCGCAAAGGAGTCCACAGGCCATAGAATAATATAGTCCCAATGTTGAGGGGGAAAGAATGTCAACCTAGAATTCTATATGCAATCAAGCTTTCATTCATGAGCAATAGTGAAATAATGATAATTTCAGGCAGATTAGGGGATTTTCACCACTATTAGATTCTCACTGAAAGAATACTCAGCAGATATACTTTAGAATGAAGGATATGGAGTGAAGAATAAAAGGATATGATACCAGAAGACATGTGTGGGAAGAAATTGGTGAATATATTGATAGATTTGAACAGGCATTGACTATATACAAATAAAATGATAATAACAAATTGGGAGTATTTGAAGACATAAAGGGAGTATTTAAAGTATTTAGGTAAAACTAACTTACCAAACAACAGGAACATGCAAAATGGGAGGGAGGAAATTAGAGTTAAATTTCTTTATTATCTTTCAGCAGTGTGAGTAGAACCTGTGTACTGATCATCTTAGACTTTGTTAATTCTAGTACACATGCTAAAATTTGAGGGCAACCTCTAAGTAAGTAGAAATAAAATCCATAATTTTTAAGCGAGGAGAGGAGAAGGAGAATGAAAAGAAAAAACATGATTAATACAATAAAAGGAAGGAAAGGGAAAAAAAGAGCAGAACAAAAACATAGTCAATAGAAAACACAAAGTGATAGTAAAAATCAATTTAAGTATATAAGGAACAACAATAAATGTAAATTGAACAAGTCTGTTATTTAAAACAGTAAGACTTTGAGAGTAGAGGGGGGAAAAATCTTACACAGCTCCCAACCCTTACCCCAGTACAGCTATGTACTGTTTAGAAGGGACAACTATAAAATCAAAGGACAAAGAAAAATTGAAAATAAAAGACTGGACATGAAACACAAGGCAAACATCTAACAAAACACCTAGCATAACTAAAGCAGTACAGAGCAAAATAGACTTTAAATATGATTGTTAGAGATAAAAAAAAACATTACATAATGACACAAATAACAGGATATAACAGTTTTAAGCTTGTATACAGTTACCAACAAAGCTTCAAAATATATCATACAAAATATACCATACTTTCAAGAAGAAATCAACAAATCCAGAATCATAGTGTGAGATTTTAACATGCTTCTCTCAGGTATTGATGGATCAAGCAGATTGTAAAAAGGAAATAGCCAATTTGAGCTAGAAAAGTAACAACCTGGACCTGTAGATATTATGCATAGGACCTTGCATTTGGCAATAAAGCATACATTATCTTTTTAAGCAAATGCAGAATACGCTTCAAAACTCAGTTAAGGACTGGTCTTCAGATTGAGTCTCAAGTACGAAAACACTGATATCATGCAGACCACACTCTCTGGTTAAAGTGTAGTGCAGGTAGAAATTGAAAAAAAAAACAAACATATTCACCCCTCCTGCATTTGGAATTTTATGAAACATTTCCAAATATTTCATAGGGTAAAACATTTAAAATTAAAAAACACTGAGAACTGAATGACAATTAAAACACATATACCAAAACACATGAGATAACTGCTAGAGTATAAGGACATTACAGCCTCAAGTTAATCTTGTTTTAAGAAGCCATTTTGAAATTAAGGCACTAAGATTAGAAAGTAAAAGTTAACATAAACACAAAGAATAACAACACTACAATAATATGATAATATTAACAATATAATAATACTTTAATAATAAATATTAGAAAAGAGAACAATATAATAAGAAATGAGAGCAGAGAGGAACAGCAAAATCAAAAGCTGGCTACTTAGGGGAGCCTGGGTGGCTCAGTTCATTAAACGCCTGCCTTTGGCTGAGGTTGTGACCCTGGGGTCCTGGGATGGAGTCCCACGTTGGACTCCCTGCTCAATGGGGACCTGCTTCTCCCTCTGCTTCTCTCTCTCTCATGAACAAATAAATAAAATCTTTTAAAAAATCTGGCTATTTAACAACTAATAAAATAAGAAAAATTTCTGGCAAGGTCAAAAAATCAATACTTCTTGGGGCGCCTGGGTGGCTCATTTGGTTAAGTGGCTGACATCAGCTCAGGTCATGATCCGAGGGTCCTGTGATGGAGCTGCATTGGGCTCCCTGCTTCTCCCTCTGCCTGCAGCTCCCCCTGCTTGTGCTCTCTCTCTCTCTCTCTGTCAAATAAATAAATAAAATCTTTTAAAAAAAGTACTTCTTAATAAATAGAAGACACAAATAAATATTAAGAATGGAAAATGGAGAAATAACTTAAAATGTCAGATACAGTAAAAATCATGTTGAGAATACCATGAATTTTACATAAAAAAATTTGAAAACAGATGCAGTGGGAGCTTTGTGTAAAAACACAACTTATCAAAAACTCATTTAAAAAGGGGTCTGACTAAACCTATAATTAGTAAAGAAAACAAATCAGTAGTTTGAAATCTCTATCTCCAAAAATGCTAAACTAGTTTTACATGTAAGTTCTCACATTAATACAAAAATAGATTAACTTATGTGAACATCTTTGTGGAGGAGAAATAGAGGGATAGCTCTCTCAAATTGTTACAATACCATTCATATCTCAACCAAAAGAGAATAGTATGAGAAAGGAATATTAATAGGGCAATTCTCACATGTTTGGAAGGGTTAGAAATTTACTCTCATTTATATGCTACAGAAATATTCAAATTATTTGGCATTTTTGTCACAAAGTACGAAGTTGGGATTTGAACAGTTGGCTTAAACTAATTAAAATACTAGTCATTCATTACTTAAAAGGATATTTTAGATTTGTTCCAGAACTAGCTGTATTTAAGGCCCTATGTTCCTTTATTGATTTTATGACAGCAAACAGATGGGCTATGTAATAGAAACAATTGAGGGGCTTTCCCAGACAACAAATTCCTTGGGGGCTGAGAACAGCTAGAGTTCAGACCAAAAAATAAAAAAAAAAATTGCTAGGAAGAACAATATTTGGCAAAAACACTTTGTAAATTCTAAGGTATTGTAGAAGAGAAAGTATATTTTACTATTGATTTATACTAACAGAGACTAATCCCTTGGGTGATGAGATCTTTTTGAGATCATACAGAGGTTTAATTCATTTGTTTTGTTTTCATTAATTGTGTAATGTGCAGAGCCAAATCTTGACAGATTTGTAAACCTTTGGGAATTAGTGGTATATTTCTAAGCCCCACCTCAACATTTGCAAATATTATCAAGGTCCAGTTTTTTAATGTCTTAAAGTAAGTGGATATCAACTTCTTGAGAGATTAGAGAAAAAAGCTCTACATGTTTGGATTGGCTCTATTTAGATGCTCTAATTATTTCTTCTTCAAGATATTAGATTAATAATATCTGATAGTTACATGGCACTAAATATGTACTATTTTTGTTGTTGTTGTTGTTTTATAACCTCCACTAACTGAAAAAACATTTCTATGAGATAGGTTTCACAGATGAGGACACTGAGTCATAGGTGATATAATTTGCTCAAAGTTACACAAGTCCAAGTGGCAAAGCCAAGATTTGGTCCTAGGTAGACTGGCTCCAGGTGGTATTAAAGCTCTAATCACTATGCTATTGTATTCATTTATTTTTTGACGGTGTATTCATTTACTTTTTTTAAAAAGATTTTATTTACTTAGAGAGTGCGCGCGTGCGTGCGCGCGCGCACACACACACACACACACACACACACACACGCTTGCAGGAGGTGGGGAGGGGCAGAAGGAGAGGGAGGAACAGACTTCCCGCTTGAGCAGGGAGCCAGACTCAGGACTCCATCCCAGGACCCTGAGACCACGGCCTGAGCCAAAGGCAAACACGTGACCAACTGAGACACCCAGGCACCCCTATTCATTCACTTTTTAAGCAACCGCAAGAAAATTACTTTGAAAGACAGGTTGACTGCTCTGAAAAGTTTGTCTGGAGAAGGTAATCCTGAATTTTACATGTACTTACTTATTTACCTTTTGTTCATATGTACACTGGATGACTTAATTTCCTTGATTTGATTTCCCATTATCTGCATTTGGGTTTCAATGTTTCCGCTCAATGAGCCAAACAATGTCCACAGAGCCCAATATTTGAATGCCCTCTTGTCCTGAAATCTGTTACATTGGCTTAACTGCAAGATCTTTCTTTTTTTTTAAGATTTTTTTTTTTTTTTTTTTTTTTTTTGACAGAGAGACACACAGCGAGAGAGGGAACACAAGCAGGGGGAGTGGGAGAGGGAGAAGCAGGCCTCCTGCCGAGGGGGGAGCCCGATGTGGGGTTCGATCCCAGGACCCTGGGATCATGACCTGAGCCGAAGGCAGACGCCCAGCGACCGAGCCACCCAGGCGCCCTGCAAGATCTTTCTTATGCAGATGGATTTGCTCCTTAAATGGTGTCCAATCAAAGGCATAATTAGCAAATGTAGTACTCAATTGTCAAATTTAAGTTGCTGGGCTGTGAGCCATGGTTGTTAAAGTTTGAGAAATTGGTGAGACTATTTAGATGTGGAAAGGTCTACATGTTCAGTTAAGTTGACAGCACTTAATGACCTCATCCTCATGTTGCTCCCACTGCTGGTCTGGATAGTTTTCTGCCATCGCTATTCCTATGAGAGCAAGAACAGAGTTGGCATAATTGCCAATACAGCTCCTTCTTAGATCTAGGTCATAATGTCCTGGTATTCATAGTCACTAATATGAACACCTAGCTCTTGACAATTCTTCCAAAGTCATTGTAGGAACCCTGGGAGTCTCCTGACCTCTTTGCTTCTTGAAATACAACTTTTAAAGTTTTTTGTTTTCTGGTTGAAAGAGAGTGCTCTTCTCCGGGAGACCCAAGAAGAAACACTGCTTTTCTCTGAATACACTCGTCCAGGCTCCCATTCATGCTCCCTGGGTGAGGGTGCCCGCTGCTTTGGGGATCTTGGAATGATACAAAGTAAACTCGGAAAGTACTTTATAAATGTAAGAAATAATAAAAACAATAGTAACTGATAATTACATAGTAGCTTAAAGTTTTTCAAAGCTCAGTACAGATCTTTTTATCTTCATAACTACTTTTTTTTTCATAACTACTGTTTTTATAGAAGAGGGAACAAAGATTCAGAGGGCAAATGACTTGCTGTAATCACACGGACTCTACACCAAGTACTTTTAGCCTGTTCTGCCTCCAGGTAAGATGCCTTTCTATTTATGTCACCATAGGATCATAGGGTAAAAGATTTGAAATTAACAAAGATTTTGTTCTGATGAAAGTCATACAGATGTTCTGCAACATTTGCTTTGGATAAAGTAATAAACACAGGAATATGTCCTTTCCACGGTGTTTGAATCCCATGAAAAATTAAATTTTATTCTCTATCCAGAAGATTGCACTTTATGAATTCTCTTTTCTTAACAAAAATATTTACTTTATCAGAGCCCAAAAGGATAGCTACATTCCCAATAATATTCGAGATTCTGGTATCTAGCCAATTTTATTAGTTTCTTGAATAATGTTACATTGTAGAAAGGAAAGTAACAGTGGGATTTCTCCAATAATTATAACACTGTATTCTGGATCCTACAACAAATTATTTCCATAGATGTTATTTAATGTTATCTTTCTAGTGTGAGAAAATGACAGACTCATATCTGCCCTAGATAACTCTGTTTAAAAGGTAGGAGTATGCAGGAAGATTTACATATCTCTGTTAAAGAAAAGAAACAAAATTTTATTTTATTTTTAAACTGTAATTAGGCACACACTTGTATTTATAATTATTATACATTATATATTACATTATATATACCTAATATATATATTTGTATTTTAATTCTGCATGTTTTATGGGTAACTTGATGAAGTATCTATTGAGTAATATTCTTATATCCTTGAACCACCAGGTCCTTTCCTTAGATATCCATTTATGCTTCCCAAGAATGGGGACTGACACTTTTCTGTCTATACCATGGCTGTATTATAAAACTTCAAAAACAGTAGCATTGTAGGCCACTAACCAAAGGGGAGAAAAATTGGGAGGGAAACAAAGTAGTGTCTTTCTGTCTCTTTCATTTGGTTTAATAACCTCTCATTTTCAGGGATATCTCATATATGTAAATACCTTATTATACTTGCCAAACTTTAAAGTGCTTCATTTATTGAATTACTTTGATAGGAAATTAAATATTGCATTTCATCCTTCCTCGCCTTTTTCAGCTGATGATATTAAAAATAAATAAATGTTCTTTTGGTGATTTGGAACAATCATTTTTATGCACAGGAGCTATTTTGTGTATGTATCTATGGGTTTTTTTTAAAAGATGATTTACTTATTTGAGAGAGAAAGAGAGGGAGCGAGGGGAGAAGCAGAATGAGAGGGATAAGCAGACACCACACTCAGCGTGGAGCCCCATACACGGCTCAATCTCACGACCCTGAGATCATGACCTGAGCAGAAACCAAGAGTCAAACACTTAACCTACTGAGCCATCCCGGCATGCCATGTATATATGTTTTTATATATTCACATTTTCTGGAGTCCTAGCTAACTATGCTGTGTGAGTAATGTTTTTTTTTAATTATTTTTTAAAATAGCTTTCTGGGGGCCTCCTTTCTTGCTGTTAAACTGTTCTTCTTGCTATGCTCAGCTTTTTTAAAGTTTTCTCACGCCTTCCTTCTCCTTTTGAATTTGCTGCCTTCATTCTGATCTCATCCATGTTTGCTAAAATTGTTTCTTAAGAAAAACAATAATATGGCACCGAGAGGACCAGTGTGGACTGATAAGTGAGTAAACTTTAATAAATGGATATTGTGACATTTATATTAATGTCTTCAAGGCGCTTTTACTTACATTCAGTTTTTCGGCAATATTGAAAATTCTAAGTCACTAGATAAATATCTCCAGATTAGTGAAATATTACTGTACATCTGTTGCTTTCCTCCATCTATTGAGCTCCCTCAAAATCTGACCTCATGGGCTTTGTTTATTCTGACGTATCAGCAATTTTAGTCTCCAAATCAGCCGGAATATGTCTCCAGTCAGAGAGATAGATTTGCTCTGGTTCTGACCCTGCACAACCCTCCCCAGTGGTAATAATTTCAATATTATTTGGGATTATAAAAGAAATTTTAGTCAGTTTATGTGTAAGCCTATTAAAAAACTATGGTAATGGTATCCACTAAGTAGATCTCAACCCAAAATGCCCCTCCTCTTTCCTGGCTCACTTTCATGGCTTCTCTGTGAATAATAAAAACATCGGACATCAGTCTTATTCCCATGGATGGTTGGTCAAGTTCAGAGCATTTATCTGATGATGGTCGAGTCTCATCATCATTGCTAATTGGGCTGCTTAGAGATGTATCCTGGCAACTCTGACTCTGTTTCTCTTAGGTTATTATCTAATTTCCTGAATTCTGAAATCTGGCTCTCTTCTCATGTGTTCTCAGAGATAATAACACCCTATAGAATTAAGCCTTTCAATCAACACATATTGAGCACCCTTAGTATGTTGTGGAAGGCATAGAGAGAAAAATAGACTGCAGCAATTTCATAAATTTTTTGTTTGTGATCATGGAAAATGATCACATGTTGTATATTTTTCATGCAAAATAAAAAGCAGACTATCACTCTGGAGTCTTTCCTCACTGATATTTTTTCTCATTTTGGAAATTGGAATTTAAAGTCATATCAAGGTCTAGATACTGCATGTATTCTCTCTTTGAGTATCATTAGTTAAAGGAACATTTTGTACCATTCAACATGCCTCAGGGAAAATGATCAAACTTGATTCCTCAGATAATAAAAACATATCAGGTAAAGTAGGAAATCCTTTTCCCTGAATCCTCTGCTTTGACTTTAGGGAAAACTAAGTCAGGGAAGGAGAATCTTCCGGTCTAAGCTGTACCTTTTAGGGACAGGTTAGTGAGAGTTTAGCCTCTAATTATGGACAACAGGGAAGAGTCAGGAGGGAAGCAGCACTTTGTTGATTGTTCAGGAACTACACATGAAAGCCAATCTTACTTCTTAGCTGTTTCTTGAATAAGAAAGGTTTAAAATATATTCTAAGAATAGTCTTTAGTCCCACATTTCTGTCAACCTCATCTACATTGAAAGGAAGTTCCTGGCCCACTGGAGTTTTCCATCCATTGGACAGAGTGGGAGAACCAGGTTCTGAATTGATTAGAGTCATTTCTATAATTTTGCCTTTGTATTCATCTCTTTATAAAACCTTTTACATTTCTGAGCTCTCAGTTTTAGAGAATATTCATTATGTCAACTCCTATAGATGGGTTGAAAAATTAAAACACACTACTTTTAGATCACAAGAGCTAGACTCATAGACATGTTGCAAACAAGACTGAAGGTTCTGTTGATCTATGCCTAGAGAAAGAGGATGAACAATCTTCTTTGAATAATAATGAAAAACTAATTAGGTTTTAAAGTTTGTGCTTTCTTTGAAAGTGAGGTAGTTAGGGGCTTAAACCTAGGAGCAAAATGAAAGGATTCGTAGGGAGGAGCATGTGAGAATTTTAGGTAGAGACAAGGCTCTGGTCTTTGTCCTTGACCTTTTAAATCCCTGAAAAGGATCAAGTCATGAGACAGGTGAGGAATGGAACCAATCAAGATATAGCACGTCAGATTGCTGTGGCTAGGACTTCTAATACTATGTTGAATAGCAGTGGTGAGAGTGGACATCCCTGCCGCGTTCCTGACCTGAGGGGAAAAGCTCTCAGCTTTTCCCCGTTGAGAATGATATTCGCTGTAGGTTTTTCATAGATAGCTTTTATGATATTGAGGTAGGTACCCTCTATCCCTATACTCTGAAGAGTTTTTTTTTTTTAATTTTTTTATTGTTATGTTAATCACCATATATTACATCATTAGTTTTTGGTGTACTCTGAAGAGTTTTGATCAGGAAAGGATGCTGTACTTTGTCAAATGCTTTTTCTGCAGCTATTGAGAGGATCATATGATTCTTGTTCTTTCTTTTGTTAATGTATTGTATCACGTTGATTGATTTGCGGATGTTGAACCAGCCTTGCAGCCCAGGGATAAATCCCACTTGGTCATGGTGAATAATCCTTTTAATGTACTGTTGGATCCTATGGGCTAGTATTTTGGTGAGAATTTTTGCATCCACGTTCATCAAGGATATTGGTCTATAATTCTCCTTTCTGATGGGGTCTTTGTCTGGTTTTGGGATCAAGGTAATGGTGGCCTCATAAAATGAGTTTGGAAGTTTTCCTTCCATTTCTATTTTTTGGAACAGTATCAGGAGAATAGGTAGTAATTCTTCTTGAAATGTTCGGTAGAATTCCCTGGGAAGCCATCTGGCCCTGGGCTTTTGTTTGTTTTGCCGATTTTTGATGACTGCTTCAATTTCCTTAGTGGTTATAGGTCTGTTCAGGTTTTCTAGTTCTTCCTGGTTCAGTTTTGGTAGTTGATACATCTCTAGGAATGCACCCATTTCTTCCAGGTTATCTAATTTGCTGGCATAGAGTTGCTCATAATATGTTCTTATAATTGTTTGTATTTCTTTGGGGTTGGTTGTGATCTCTCCTCTTTCATTCATGATTTTGTTGATTTGGGTCCTTTCTCTTTTCTTTTTGATAAGTCTGGCCAGGGGTTTATCAATCTTGTTAATTCTTTCAAAGAACCAGCTCCTAGTTTCGTTGATCTGTTCTACTGTTCTTTTGGTTTCTAGTTCATTGATTTCTGCTCTGATCTTTCTTATTTCTCTTCTCCTGTTGGGTTTAGGCTTTATTTGCTGTTCTTTCTCCAGCTCCTTTAGGTGTAGGGTTAGGTTGTGTATTTGAGACCTTTCTTGTTTCTTGAGAAAGGCTTGTATTGCTGTATACTTTCCTCTCAGGACTGCCTTTGCTGTATCCCAAAGATTTTGGACAGTTGTGTTTTCATTTTCATTGGTTTCCATGAATTTTTTTAATTCTTCTTTAATTTCCAGGTTGACCCATTCATTCTTTAGTAGGATGCTCTTTAGCCTCCATGTATTTGAGTTCTTTCCGACTTTCCTCTTGTGATTGAGTTCTAGTTTCAAAGCATTGTGGTCTGAAAATATGCAGGGAATGATCCCAATCTTTTGGTACCGGTTGAGACCTGATTTGTGACCTAGGATGTGATCAATTCTGGCGAATGTTCCATGGGCACTAGAGAAGAATGTGTATTCTGTTGCTTTGGGATGGAATGTTCTGAATATGTCTGTGAAGTCCACTTGGTCCAGTGTGTCATTGAAAGTCTTTATTTCCTTGTTGATCTTTTGCTTAGATGATCTGTCCATTTCAGTGAGGGGGGTGTTAAAGTCCCCCACTATTATTGTATTGTTGTCAATGTGTTTCTTTGCTTTTGTTATTAATTGCCTTATAGAATTGGCTGCTCCCATGTGAGGGGTATAGATATTTACAATTGTTAGATCTTCTTGTTGGATAGACCCTTTAAATAAGATATAGTGTGCTTCTTCATCTCTTATTACAGTCTTTGTTTTAAAATCTAATTTGTCTAATATAAGGATTGCCACCCCAGCTTTCTTTTGGTGTCCATTAGCATGGCAAATCGTTTTCCACCCCCTCACTTTCAATCTGGGGATGTCTTTGGGTCTAAAATGAGTCTCTTGCAGACAGCATATCGATGGGTCTTGTTTTTTAATCCAATCTGATAGCCTGTGTCTTTTGATTGGGGCATTGAGCCCATTTACATTCAGGGTAACTATTGAAAGGTATGAATTTAGTGCCATTGTATTGCCTGTAAGGTGACTGTGACTGTATATTGTCTGTGTTCCTTTCTGATCTATGCTGCTTTTAGGCTCTCTCTTTGCTTAGAGGATCCTTTTCAATATTTCTTGGAGGGCTGGTTTCGTGTTTGCAAATTCCTTTAGTTTTTGTTTGTCCTGGAAGCTTTTTATCTCTCCTTCTATTTTCAATGACAGCCTAGCTGGACATAATATTCTTGGCTGCATATTTTTCTCATTTAGTGCTCTGAAGATATCATGCCAGTCCTTTCTGACCTGTCAGGTCTCTGTGGATAGGTCTGTTGCCAATCTAATATTTCTACCATTGTAGGTTACATATCTCTTCTCCCGAGCTGGTTTCAGGATTTTCTCTTTTTCTCTGAAACTCGTAAGTTTTACCATTAGATGTCGGGGTGTTGACCTATATTTATTGATTTTGAGAGGGGTTCTCTGTGCCTCCTGGATTTTGATGCCTGTTTCCTTCCTCACATTAGGGAAGTTCTCTGCTATAATTTGTTCCAATATACCTTCTGCCCCTCTCTCTCTTTCTTCTTCTTCTGGGATCCCAATTATTCTAATGTTGTTCGTCTTATCGTATCACTTATCTCTCGAATTCTGCCCTCGTGGTCCTGTACTTGTTTCTCTCTCTTTTTTCTCAGCTTCTTTATTTTCTATCATTGTGTCTTCTATATCGCTGATTCTCTCTTTGGCCTCATTTATCCTAGCAGTTAGCGCCCCCATTTTTGATTGCACCTCATTAATAGCATTTTTGATTTTGACTTGGTTAGATTTTAGTTCTTTTATTTCTCCAGAAAGGGTTTCTCTAATAACTTCCACGCTTTTTTCAAGCCCAGCTAGTATCTTTAAGGTCATGATTTTGAACTCTAGGTCCAACATCGTACTAATGTCAATATTGAGTATATCCCTGGCAGACGGTACTACCTCTTGTTCTTTTTGCTGAGGTGATTTTTTTCATCTTATCATTTTGTCCAGAGGAGAATAGACGAATGAGAGAACAAAATGCTAACAGGTTAACAACGTCCCCAGCAAATATACTCTACACAAATCAGAAAAGACCTGAAACCAGGGGAAAAGAAAGGGAAAGAAAGAAAAACGAAAGAAAAAAAAAGAAAAACAAAAACACAACAATATAAAAAAAACAGAATATGATCAAATATGATCAGGCTAATGCATTGATCAGTGCCACACACTAGATTTTGGGCATATTTTGGTCTGTTAGAAAAAAGTGCCTCCTAAAATTTTAAAGGAAGAAGGACTTATATATGTACAAAATAAGGGTTGATACAATGAAGGGATGAAAGATGACTGTAAAGATGAAAATTATAAAAGATTTTATAAAAGGAATTGATAAGATAAGAAGTTGTTTGAAAAAAGAAAGATTTAAAAAAAAGAAAAAAAAGGGAGAGAATGTGATCAGGCAGGAGACTAGAACAAAGCCATACACTAGTGATTTAGGGTATATTTTGATCTGTTAGAAGAAACTGTATCTCAAAATTTTAAAGAGAGAACAACTTATATATATATATGCCAAAAATAAGGGTAACTACTATGAAGGGATAAAATATGACTCTAAAAATGAAAAATAAAAAATGTTTTTTTAAAAAAGGGATTGATAAGATGCTGGTTGAAAAAGGGAAAAAGAAAAATTAAAAAAAACAGTTAAAAAATTAACTTTGAAAGACTAACGAATCATGGTAAAAAAAAGGCATGAATTCTATGTGCAGTATTCCCCTAGCGCTGGAGTTCTCCCGTTCTCCTTGATCAGTAAACTTGGTCTTGGCTTGCGGGCTGCTGTGCTGATCTTCTGGGGGAGGGGCCTGTTGCCATGGTTCCCAAATGTCTTTGTTGGAGGCGGAATTGCCCAGCCCTTGTCGGTCCGGGCTAAGCAATCTGCTCTGGTTTGCTCTCAGGAGCTTTTTTTTCCCTGCAAGCTCTCGGTACAGCTTTGGAGGACCAGGGTGAAAATGGTGGCCTCCCAATCTCCACCTGGAGGAGCAGAACTCGGGGCCCCGCTCCTCAGTGCGCCCCCAGAGAAAAGCAGTCACTCCTGACTCCCCGGTCTCCGGCCGCACTCCGTGCTCACCCGGCCTGTGACCGAGAGTTTCTATCTCTGGCACCCGACCCCGTGTGGAGTCTCCAAACCCAGCAGATCCCTGCGGTGCACTCCGGCGCCACTCCTCCTGGGGGAGGAAGGGGAGTCTCCCCGGCTCTGCCACTTGTTGGGTCCCTGCTGCAGGAGCAGTGGCCCGACTGGGCCGCGGATCACAGTTTATGGCAACCCCGAGCTGAGAGCCCGCGCCTCGGCTCCGTCTCTGCAGCCGGCTTCCCCGCTCCGATACCTGGGAGCTCTGCCGCACTCAGGCACCCCCGGTCTTTCTGTGACCCCGAGGGTCCTGAGACCACACTGTCCCAGGAGGATTCCACCCCCCGCTTAGCCACTGGAGCGACGTCCCTCAGCCGAGCCAGCTTCTAAAAGGTCCGATTTTGTGCTCCGCAGCTCTAGCACTTGCCAGAAGCGGCCGACGGAGGCCCCCTCCCCCGCCGTCTATCCTCCCGAATATCGCCTCGGATTCACTTCTCCGCACGTCCTACCTTCCAGTAAGTGGTCGCTTCTCTGTTCAGAGAGTTATTGCTATTCTTTTCTTCGATCTCCTGTTGAGTTCGTAGGTGTTCAGAATGGTTTGATCCCTATTCAGCTGAATTCCTGAGACCAGACGAAATCCAGGTCTCCTACTCCTCCGCCATCTTGCTCCGCCTCAGAATTCCACTTTTTGGAAGCTTTAGACTCATAGCCATTTGCTGGGATCTTATTAGTTAAAAGTTATGCATAAACTATAACCTATATAAATATTGCAAAATAAGTTGACTTTGTGTCAGTGAGTCAAAATCTCCTCTCTATCAAAATCCCAAAACTCCTAAGTACACTTTTGCTCCGAAATCCACTTCTCCTATTAAATTCTTCATAACCGTGATCCAATATACAAGATACAGTACTTTGAGAAAGTAAAATAATAGAGCACTTGTTATTCACTAATAGAAAAGGTAAATAAACAATCTGTCAAGTGAAGACTGAAATATCTTTATTACATCTTTATTATTGGTAAAGATATATTTGGGGGCAAGCAAACTTTTTAAAACTAAGCTCTAGAATCAGGCAAACTTACTACTCTAATCACAGATAGTGCGGGATTTCTGCAGGTCTCTACCTAGAGGTCAGATTGCATGGGAAAGAGTAACCAAGAATATATTCTTTCTGAATGTATACGAACTTTCAAAAAGAAAGAAATAGCTTTTCCTTTGAAATTCATCACTCAGATAAGTCATTCCACCTCTCTAGGAGTAGTGACCTAGGGTGGGAAGTGGGTCTGGAGTGTTAAAGTAATAGATATTCCTCCACCTGGATGAGAACATCAAGAATGAGGGAGGGGTGTCTCATCCCCCTTTCATGGACTCCTGGAATTTAGAAAAAAACACATTCCAATCAATTCAGGGGAAAAAAAGGCAAGTCTATGTTGACTACAAATAGAATCAAGAAATAAGATTCAAAATTAAGTTATGACAGAAATTCTAAGTAAGTCTTATGAAAAATGACAGAAGACCTTTTTTATGCTTAAAAACATTTATTTGTAAACTTACTCAGATGATTTTTACTCCAGAAGGAAAAGTCAGAACCAGTAGAAAAGAACAAAAGGATTTTAGCTGACTAAAATAAAAATATGTAAAATCTCCTTATAAATTCATATAAAAAAGATTAATACTCCATAGGAAAGTAGTCAAAAATTATTCAGTGAACAAATATAAAAAGATATATGAATGCAAATTAGCACATTAAACTTGTCCAACTCTATTAGTTATAAAAATTCAAATAAAACAATCGTAATATGCATGCTTAAATATCTATATTAATTTCCATAAGACAGTTTGATAGTATGTATTAAATATATTGAATTGTAAATTCTTTGTGGGATTTTACCAAGTTATGGAATTTTTAGGCATGTATGCTTAAAAAATAAAAGTCATATTGGCAAAGATAGAGCTACAATATTTATTGCTGTGCTATTGATAATTGCAAAAATAAATTGAATTAAATGACCTTCAGAGATATAAGCTGAAATAAAATACGGTATATACAATAGAAAACAAAAGCAGTCATAAAACAATACTTAGTGACACGGATCATATCCAATGTATATTGAAATTTAAAAAGACATGCATGGCAAACAGCATGCATATACATAACTCACTAGGATAAAAAGAATCCCTAACGCATTAACATTCTTTCTTATTTCTTTCCAACTACAATAATCATTTAGCATGCAAATGAATAAGGATAATATTAGAGGGATGATTTAAAAGTCATTTTTGTGTGTGTCTGTGTTGAGTGCAGGGTATTGAAGAAGTCTTATCTTCTACTCCAAGCATTTTTGGACTTTCTTCCACTTCATCATCATACACAAAATGCACTAAGAATACAACTCCTTGGATTTTTAATTATGTTTATACCTATTTAGTGACTATCCAGATAAAGATATGAATAGAACATTAGCATCACACCTAAAGGCTTTCTCATATTTTTTCCCAGTCAGTATCCACTTTCTTCCAAGAGGCAGCACTAGTACAACTGGATAATTTTCTTTCCTTATTTTGAACTTCATATAAATGGAATCATACAGTATATCCTCTTGTGTCTAGCTTATATTACTCAAGAATTTTTCTATAAAACTTATCCATGTTGTGGCTGTTTGTATAGTCTCTGTTGTATGAATAAAACACATTTTATTTACCCATTCTCTTGTAATGTGTTCAGTTTGGAACTATTATGATTAAGCTTCTATGATTATACTTTTACTTGTCTTTTGGTTGATATATATACATCCTCATTTCTTTTGTGTTTATATCTACAGCTGGGTATATGTCTCCTGGCTTATATAGTAGGTTATTTAACTTTAGAAAATATTTACATTTAGAAAATAATGCCAAACTCTTAGCCAAGGTGGTAGGTAATGGCCATATTGCCACCAGCAATATATGCAACTTCCAGCTATACTCCAGATCCTTGTCAACACGTAGTATTGTGAGTCTTCACAATTTTAGCCTTTTTGGTGAATATGTCACAGTATCTCATTATATGCAGTCCCTTAATGTCTAATCATGTTGAAAATGTCACCATATATTATTTGGCTATTTGGCTATACGTTTTTCATTGCAAAGTATTTTGTCCAGAACTTTGGAGTAGATGAGATAATGATACCTTCATACATTTGAATCTCTCATTATGCACTCCTCAAAGGTATATAGATCATCAACAGAGCAGGTAAAACCACATAAACACTATACCTTTAGCACAGCTAGGTGATAGAGAGAAAGCACTACCAAGTTCAAATTATCTGTAAGTAGAAAAGATGACACTAGATTCCAGCAAAGATATTGGTCCCTGAAAATTAAAAAGTCCATCTTAAATACAGAAAATACTGAAAAAGTAGACCTGCTAGACCAGAACATTGACTATAGGAAAGAAATCCAAAAGGTGCACACAATATACAAGATGTGATCTTAGAGAAGCAACATTTCTAGGAGAGAAGAGGATTAAATGAAGGAAGAGATAGCTTTTGGAGTCAGATAGAATGGAGAAAAGAAAAGCAAGCAGAGAAAGGGAAAATCCTGAAATAAAAGCAATATAAAAGAAAGCCCAAAGAAGAAGAAGGACACATAATCTCTTTCCCTTTGCCTCTCCTGCAGAAAGGAGACAACTATAAAGGAAACTACATGCCCCTTCTACAGAAGAGAGCATGGAAGAACTAAGATTACAGGAAATTATCTCAAAGAGTAAACCTTGTCCACAAAATGCATATGAAGATCTACCACAGGCAAAACTCGCCTAAGGTAAGAGAGATATGAACAGTAGTGATTTGGTGGGGGGGGTGGGGTGTTATAAGTCCACAGAAAAGAAGCAACAAAGCCATATAAAAAGAAGAAATTATTAGAGGGTAGAAAAAACATAATTTAAAAATCAAAATCCTATTGATTTTAGAAAAACAAATTAAAAGTATAAGTCGATGGCTAAATTAATCAAGATAAAAGAGTATAAAATATGCAAAGTGAAAAAGGTGAAAGACGAACCATTAAAACAGAAGCAATTAAAGTAAACCATGAGAAAAAAATTTGATACCATTTTTTTAAGATTTCATTTATTTGTCAGAGAGAGCACATGCGCACAAGCAGGGGGAGCTGCAGGCAGAAGGAGAAGCAGACTCCCTGCCCAGCAGGGACCCAGGACCCTGGGATCATGACGTGAGCTGAAGGCAGACGCTTAACCGATTGAGCCACCCAGGCATCCCAAAAATTTGATATCATTATAAAAATAAGCTTTAGGGCGCCTGGGTGGCTCAGTTGGTTTAGCGACTGCCTTCGGCTCAGGTCATGATCCTGGAGTCCCGCAATCGAGTCACACATCGGGCTCCCTGCTCAGCAGGGAGTCTGCTTCTCCCTCTGACCCTCTTCACTCTCGTGCTCTCTATCTCTCATTCTCTCTCTCTCAAATAAATAAATAAAATATTAAAAAAAAATTAAAAATAAAAATAAACTTTAAAACTTAGTTAAAATGGCTAGTTTTCTAGAAAAATACAGTTTACCATAACTGTATTGCCAGCAATAGTAATATAGATCAATTTCCATTAAAGATTAAAGTTATCAATAAACTACCCCCCAAAAAATACCAGACCCAGATTGTTTCAAAGGGCAATTCTAGACAACCTTCAAAAGCAAAATAGTCTCAATGCTTAAAAAAAAAAACCCTGGAGAATACGAATAAGGAAAAATTTCCAACATTTTTTATGAAGAAAGTAACTCATGATACCTAGAACAGATAAGAACAAAAATAATATTATGAAGAAATAACACTTGAGAATATCAAAGCAAAAATACTAAATACTGTATTTCTAAACAGAATCCAGCACCAGAATATGAAAATAATGTGCCCTGACCAAATAGGATTTATTACAAAGATGAAAGGTTTTCCAATATTAGGATTCTATACTATACTATACTATACTATAATAATAAACTATAATACTATACTATACTAATATATAATAAACAAGTGTTAAGAAAAGAGAAAAAAACATAAGATTTCAGTAAATCTGAAAAAGCCATTGACAAATTTCACATTTAGATTAGAATGGCATGTTTCTTTTAAGAAACAGAAGGGGAAGTTAGTTAAAGAAAAAGAAGCACACTATGACCATGACCTTTACTGCTTCTGACTGCTACCCTGCGGTGCTCCATACCTCTTCCCCGTGACTTCTCTCAACACATCCTTCTTTCTCAAACTATAGATCAGTAAGGATCACAGTGGTATAGAACAACAACACAGAAGCAACCTTCTCCTGAGCCATGTTGCTGCTACTGGAGATTGGCTTAAAATGAATAAGTATGATGGATTCATAAAAGTTTCCAGCAGCTGTAAATGAGAGCTGCAGGTACTAAAAGCTTTGGACCTGCCTGCAGCTGAGGGTTTTCAAAGAATGTTAAAGAGGGGTGCCTGGGTGGCTCAGTTAGTTGAGCAGGAGACTCTTGATTTTGGCTTAGGTCATGATCTCAGGGGCGTCAGATCTAGCCCCTCGTGGGGCTCCATGCTCAGTGTGGAGTCGGCTTGCCCCTCTCCCGCTGACCCCTCCGCCCGCTTGTGCTCTCTCTCTCTCTCTCTCAAATAAATAAATAATAAAAATCTTAAAAAATTTTTAAGTCTTCTAAAAAATTAAAAAAAAAAAAAGAATGTTGGAGAACACAAAATTGTAAGAGATAATGACAGGATACCTGGGTGGCTCAGTTGGTTAAGCTACTGCCTTCAGCTCAGGTCATGATCCTGGAGTCCCTGGATCGAGTCCCGCATTGGGCTCCCTGCTCGGCAGGGAGTCTGCTTCTCCCTCTGATCCTCCCCCTTCTCATGTGCTCTCTCTCTCTCTCATAGATAAATAAAACCTTGAAAAAAGAGAAAGATAATGACAGTCGCTGTTGCCAACAGATTGAATTCACCTAGAGGTATCGTGAGGAGCTCGTTTAGGTAGGTGCTGGAGCAGGAGAGCGTTAGGAGAGGAAATATGTCACAGAAGTAATGCTGGATATTTCCCCACAGGAGGAAAGCCTGATCATAGAGATCATGTGGGCTACAGTTCCCAACCTTGCCACCATATAGACCCCAGCTACCAACACATTATGTACATTTCAGGACATGATGACATTGTAGTAACTATTCTCTCCTTCAATTTATCTATTGATTGTTTTAATACCATCAGTTCTGTTTTAATGCTGCACTTACTCTTCAGTGTAGTGGAAAGTTAAGGGGACGATATATAGTGGTATCCTCTCTCATTTTTCAGCACAACCCATTTCCTGGCTCAACAATCTAGAAAAACACAATAAACGACAGCAACAATTACTGAAAAACAAAACAAAACTTCCTGGCATATTACACAAGGAACAGATGACAGCATTTTATTTTTTCCAGGCAATTCTATTGATATTTTCTTTTTTAGAATCACTTAATTTTACAAAAATAATTTATACTAATTTTAAAGACATTCAAACAAGATAAAAGTAAAATAGAAGAGCAGTAAAAGTCATCTCACATTTTTTTAAGATTTTTTAAATTTATTTGAGAGAGAAAGAGAGAGCAATAGCACAGGGAAGGGCAGAGGGAGAGGGACAAGCAGACTCCCCACTGAGAAGGGAGCCCAATGTGGGGCTCAATCCCAGGACCCTGAGATCATGACCTGAGCCGAAGGCAGACGCTTAACCAACTGAGCCACCCAGGTGCCCCTCTCATATTTTATTATACACACACATACTAAGTAAAATACCAGTAAGTAATCATATATAAAGGGACAAATAGCCACATAGATATACAGAAGAACAGATCAAAATCATTTTATTGAAATGGTTTTGTGCTACACAAACTTTTATAAATAAAAATATTTTATAACTTTTCATCATCATAGAAGAAACAAAATAACCCACTTTTAAATGGAAGAAATTGCTTAAATTCTGATCATTATAACCTATATGATATACCTGTGATGTTATGGAAGTTTCATGTCTCGTGTGAACAAGATACCTGCTGTCTCTTTAGAAAGAGAAGAGGTGTTCTTAGATATGTGCCCTAGTCCTTGACAAAAATTGGTGGTTTCATCTGTTTTGTTCATTTTTCTTACTTTCCTTCCTTCCTTTATTTTCTCTGCAATTGTTGAAGTTACCACGTGGTATCTTTTCTTTCCCCATTCCCAGTGTAGTCAGTTCTGTATATCTCTGATATACATAGTGTGTGAATTCACATGGAATCCTCTTCCAGATCATCTGAGAGGCATTCGTTCTCCACTTTGAGGTATAATTTAAGGACTTGTTATGCTTTTATCCACTTTAACTGGGAGTGTGGGGACAGATGGAGGAAAGAATTTTGTCTGTATCTCATATTTAATGAACAGGGTCTTGTGCTTTTTCCTGAGATTTTATGTGTTGAGTCAGAATTCACTCCACCTACTCAAGAGAGGAAGTTATGCCCATTGGGATAGTCTTAGAATTCAGCTCATTGCTAAAATTGAGTATGGAGCTTTGGAGACTTTGCTTACATTAGTAAAGCCCTTCTTAAATTGGAGTTTATGGATCTGAAAACTTGGATAGGAAGTTTATTTTCACTAATCTCTAAATTAAAATTTAACATTACCTTCAAGTCAGAATCTTAGTAATTGATCATGTTAAAATATGTAATTATCTATGACTTTGTTATCAACAGAATCACATATATTTTCCTATCACATAAAGTTGTACCTGTCAAAGGGGTTCTTAGGATAAAATGGAGTACTGATCATGAACATTTATAACCATCACTACTTCAAATTATAGTAATTATTAGATCTGCTACCAGATCCTGTGATTTAATTCACTAATAAAGAAATCACAAATTTATTTTAAATATTTTGATGTCAATAGTTTAGTTTATTACAATGTTTAATCATATGTAGATCTGGCCACCTAAATAATCTCTGATCCAAAAAAAAGATTAGGAACCTCTACATTCGAGAGAGTCAGTACTGGTTGTATGTAATATCTCTTCTTAATCTCTTCCATGTATGTAATATCTCTTCCTAATGGTGATTTGTAGCCTCAGTCATAAAAGGAAGAGGAATATAGATTTGTCTTCAGCATCAGTCTGTTTATCTCAAAAATGATGGCATTAGTAAGAATTCCCACAATTTTGTGAATACAGAAATTTCTATCACCATATTTTGATGTTCATTTCATGGATTTTTTGAACTATTTTTTGTATTTTACTTTATATATTTATTTTATTTATATTTAGATCAGTAATTCTGTAATTTGTGTTTATTTATCATCCTTACTGGTAAGTCAGGTTCACATTTTTGTTTCTTTCAATATTATGTAAATGGACGCTATGGAACTTAAACAGAAAGTAGCCTCATTCTTACATTTGGGGGTGGGAAGGAATGAGGAGCGCTATGAGAGAGTGAGTATGCAGAGCTGGGGAAACACTTAGATATGAGACTTTGGAGAAGGGAAAATGTAGGGGGAAAGAAGTACCTTTCTGAGTCTCAGGTTTTATCATTAAGAAAATGATAAGTTGCATTAGATATGCTTTACTACCATTATTGATCTGCATTATTTTTCTGGAATTTTCTGCATTTTGATAAACTAGGTAGGAAATTCTAAAGTGTTTAGGCATAGGAGTAGAAAGCTAGAAAATGTCATCTCCTTTATCTTCATATAATCTAAGTGAGGAAAATTACTTTATAATAATTCCTTCAATTCTTTACTAATACAGAAATAACCAAGACCACATAGAATTTCTATTGAGGATTCTTAGGTAATTCAGTTATTAGTATTGTCACTGCAATATTATGAGTTTCCAATTATATAATTTCTTTTAAATTTATTCATTGATGTTGTTCTGTGAAGAGCTTTCCCTTTTCTACTACTTTTTATTTTATTGTCATTATTATTTTTGTATCAGTAAGGACCTGTAGATTTTCATAAACCATCCGTTTTGATGTTCAAATTGTCCTAAATTTGTCCAGGAGAAGCTCTTTCCTTTTGATGTATCTCCATAAATTTGGGGCACTTATTTATTCTGTGGAATACAAAGTGATTCTAGGTTCATCTTGAATTTTAGGTACCCCCACCTTGGAATCGAACATTTCTCCATGAAGTCCTGGTTTCTTTCAGTGGGGTGTGGTAGTTAGAAACCAAATTATCATTGGATAATAGGCATAAACTTTGTTACTTGGATTTCATTGCTTCTAGGCCCATTCATTAGAAAGAGTAAGAATAATCTATTAATCAGATCAGGTCATTCTTCTGTTCAAACCCTTCAACAGCTTCCCATTTCACTTAGAGGAAGTCAAACCTTTCAAACTTGCCTTAAGGCCCATTTCACCTCCATCCACCACCATCCCTCTGATACCACCTTTCATGACTCTGCCCCTCCTTCACTCGCCTTGAATCACACTCTCCAAACTACAGTTCCTTAAAAGTGCCCGAACATGCTCTTCTTTCAGAGATTATATTTGATGTTCTCTTTGCCTAAAGTTTTCTTTTCTCAGTCACATAGCTTGATTCCCTACTTCCTTCAGGTTTCTAGTAAATATTAGATTTCTCGGAGTCTGACCTCCATGTTTGAAAGAGCAAGTCTCTCCTCCCTCCGGTGCCCAACACCCTCCTCTGCTTTAGTTTATTCCAAAGCACTGATCATCACTGGATATAGTACATATTTTCTTGTTCATGGGTTCATGGGAGCAAACACTCCCAATGAAGATAGAAATTTTTGTTTGGCCCATAGTTGCCCAGCAAATACTATTGATTGACTGACTAAATGGATGAATTTTAATGGTGTATTGAGGCTCAGGGATTATTCTGAATGGTGGGAGAATTAATAGTGAATAATTAAGGGAGTCATCCAGAGGGAAGTCATCTTGAGATCTAATAGAAAGGAGTCAAAGTATGCAATAATTTGGAAAGCAAATATGTAAATTAAAATTATAGTGAAAACTAAAAATTAGAAATCATTTTGTCCCTTTCTGCCATCCCTACCCAATCTTCACCCCATTTGACACCTCCACAAGACAAATCTTATTTTCAATGGTTCTAACAACAGCTAGAAGTCTTATGAAAATACTATTTCTTCTTGTTTACTAGCAACTAGATTCCCTTCAAATTCTACTAAGAAACGTCCATTGCTTCCATAACCCTCTTCTGTATTAAAATGCAAACTCCTGAGGGGATTTACACATTCAGCCATTATTAGACATTACAACTTTAAAATAGGTTTGATTAAGAAATTTTAGTTTAGCAAGGACAAATTACAGAAAGGAAGGTTTCTGATGTATATATATTTAAACTAGGTAAGAGTGTAGGCTAGGAAGTCTGTTTCCTGAGTGGCTAGACTAGACATAGTCAAAGGATACTGGGTGTTGGGAGTAGGGGAACCTAAAAAGGAAGTGAGGGTCACCAAAAACAAATCATTCAGACATTTTAGTTTAAGATGGCCCTTGATTTGAAACTAATTGGTTATTCTTAAAAACAAGAATAAAACTTTAGATAAGATCTATGTTCAAAGCTGCTATCTCTTTTAAAAAGTGCTGTTTCCTATGCTGACTGAGAAAGTAACCCACCATTTAGAACTTTTTTAAGTGATTCTTTGACATCCTTGTTCCTAAGGCTGTAGATAAGGGGGTTAAGCATGGGAATCACTGTGGTATAAAACACAGAAGCCACCTTCTCCTGTGTTATGTCACTGGCAGATGGTTTAAAATACATGAAGATGATGGACCCATAGAAGACCCCAACAGCTGCAAGGTGGGAGCTGCAGGTACTGAAAGCTTTGGACCTGCCTTTGGCTGAGCGGATGCATAAGATGGTAGAAAGAATGAAGGCATAAGAGATGAAGATGGCTAAAGCACATGCAAATACATTGAATCCAACTAAAATCATCACCAAGAGTTCCTTGGTGTAGTCTCTCGAACAAGATATATTCAGAAGGGGGAGGATGTCACAGAAATAATGGTGGATGACATTAGTTCCACAGAAGGACTGACTAGATATGTAGCTGGTATGGACCAAGGCTCCAAAGGCACCCACTGTATACACACTGGTGACCAGTAGAAAACAGATTCTGTGGGACATGGTGACATTGTAGAGCAAGGGGTTACAGACGGCAACATAACGGTCATAAGCCATTGCTGTCAGCATGTAGGAGTCATCAATACCAAAGAAACAGAAGAAAAAGAGCTGGGTCATGCATTCAGGAAAGGAGGTGAGATTCTTCTCTGAAACAAAGTTCAACAACAGCTTGGGAATTATGACAGTGGAGTAGCAGAGATCTATGAAGGACAAATTACTGAGAAAATAATACATGGGCATGTGAAGCTGAGAACTGATTCTGATTAAAAAAATCAAGCCCAAATTTCCCACCATGCAGACCATATAGATCAATAGAAACAGGAAGAAGAGAGGGAGCAGGAGTCCTGGCTGGTCTGTTAACCCCTCAAGGATAAACTCAGTTACCGAAGAATGATTTCCTGTATCCATCCTCCCACTTGTGATAAGCTGAGAGGTTCAGGGAAGAGGTTCTTATTAGACACACATTGTCATCTGACAGAGTTTAGTGATCCAAGATCTGATGAATGACATGATTTCTAACTGACACGGAATTTCCAGAAACCAAGAGACTGAAACCTGCTTTCAGTTGCAGCTTTTATCAAGATGTTGATGGTTCATTTGGCTTCAGTGTTTATTACTCCCATGTCACATTTAGAAGTAAAACTTGTTTTGTCTTCACAAATTGAATTTTAGACTCTCCTAGAAATGAAAAATAACCCTTGTGTTATTCAGTCACCTTTAGAGAAACTACAGAGCTGCTGCCAGGCTTTGCTGGTTTTCAATCTGCAGCAACCTGTGTTCTCCTCTGATGTCTCAGAACTTAACCTCTCCCTTGCTGGCATCCCTTGGATTTCCTCCTTTGGCTCTGGTATCTTCAATTTGCTTATTCAGTCTTGGACCCCAGTCTCACAGAGCTTTGGTTTCCTCCAAGTTTTCCATCTCCATTCTGAGTTGCTGGTGTTGACTTTTCTTTCTTCTTCCCATGTTATTACCCTGATAGGAGAGGAATGAAGGCGTGCTGGAGATGGCAGGAACAGGGCAGGGCTAGAAGGAAAGCTGTTGTCAGGGGCTACAGGAAGAGAAGAACTAAGAGCAGTGACAGCAGGGGTTGCTTGCATTTACTGAGCCCCTATCACGTGGCAGTCACAATATTAAGAACATTTTTCAAAGATTTTATTTATGTGAGATAGAGAGCGAGAACGAGAGAGATAGAGAGAGAGAACATGAGCAGGGGGTAGGGTAGAGGGAGAGGGAGAAGCAGGCTCCCTGCCGAGCAAGGGAGCCTGATGTGGGACTCGATCCCAGGACCCTGGGATCATGACCTGAGCTGAAGGCAGACGCTTAACCGTCTGAGCCACCCAGGCGCCCCTAACTACATTTTATTTATGATCTCATTTACGCTTTATAACAACTCCATGAAAGAGATAATGTTATTTTTTTAAAGATTTTATCTATTTATTTGACACACACAGAGAGAGAGATTGAAAGCAAGCACAACCAGGGGGAGTGGTAGAGGGAGAGGGAAAAGGCTCCCCACTCAGCGGGGAACCCAGTGCGGCTGGATCCCAGGACCCTGGGATCATGACCTCAGCTGAAGGCAGATGCTTAACCGACTCAGCCACCCAGGCTCCCCTAGATAGTGTCATTATATCCATTTTGTAGATCAACTGAGAGACAAAGAGATTAAGTAAATCCATGTCCTAAGTCATCAAACATGAAAACAGTACATTTCACTATTTTACAAATGAGCTTATGCAAATATTCCACGCTTACACAGCTAGTAAGCATTGGAGCCAGAACTCATATCTTTGTCTGTTTTATTACAAATAAAACCATGTGCCTGTGAACCAACTTTTTTTCTGAACCTGACTACTTTATTATAACTCCTCTGCAGTGTTAATTATTATGCTACTTTTATTATTGTTCTGTTCAATCCCTTTCTCCGATATTTTCTTCCTGTTATTAATGAGAGAATATTAGGGTAGTATAGTGTAGCTTTTGGTAAGCATTTAAAGCATTTTATCCTCATGCGTATGTAAGATGGTCTTGTTCCTTCAATAGCTTTAAGGTAGAAAACAGAAAGGAAAGATTTGCATGTGCACACTTACACACACACACACACACACACACACATTATTCTGTGCTAAAATGATTCTCAATATCCAATTCCTAAAAGTATGAACTTGCTCGATAACAACCACAACAAACCATGTGACCATGCAAATTCTTCCAGTTAGCTTTTCAATTTTGAGATATCGTGTAAAATAGGAATATTACCTTTTTGAAGAGAATATGGAAAATAGTAAGAAAATAGGCCTCCAGTCACAAAGGCTGGAAAAAACCAGGGCCAAGGATACCAAGATTCCATGAGGGCCAAAAAACATTTTAGCAAGTGGGTAAAAAAATAACAAGTCCTTTCTAGGTTCCTTGGATGTTACGTGAGCAACTTTTTCTCTACCGTTTCCAAAACCAAACCAAAATGTTGCTCTATCTGGTCCAGACTTAGCAGTGTTTCACAGACTACCCCGCGTTTATCTAATTTTGCTCATATTCCTGTGAACATGGAAAGATTAAAACCCATCTTTTCTCAAAACCAATTTAAAAGTATCATCTCGGGACGCCTGTGTGGTTCAGTCAGTTAAGCATCCAACTCTTGGTTTCAGCTCAGGTCATGATCTCAGAGCCCTGAATTAAGCCCCAGGCTGGGCTCTGTGCTCAGCGGGAAGTCTGTTTGAGATCCTCTCCCCCCCCTCTCCCTGGCCCTACCTACACCCCTTCCAAAATAAATCTTTAAAAAAACAAAAAGTATCATCCTTTCTAGTCATTTTTTTTGGTGGAATCTTCAGGGTTTTCTATATATAGTATCATGTCCTCTGCCAATAGTGAAAGTTTTACTTCTTCCTTACCAATTTGGATGCCTTTTATTTCTTTTTGTTATGTCATGTGGCTAGGACTTCCAGTACTATGTTGAATAAATGTAGTAAGAGTGCACTCACTATCAGGGAAATGCAAATCAAAACCATATCACCACATACCTGTCAGAATGGCTAAAATCAACAACACAAGAAACAACAGATGTTGGCAAGGATGTGAAGAAAAAAGGACCCTCTTGCACTGTTGATGGGAATGTAAACTGGTGCAGTCACTCTGGAAAACAGTATAGGGATTCCTCAGAAAACTAAAAATAGAACCACCCCATGATCCAGTGATCGCACTACTGGGGATTTACCCAAAAAATACAAAAACACTAATTCAAAGGGATGCATGCACCCTTATATTTATAGTAGCATAATTTGCAGAGGCTAAAATATGAAAGCAACCCAAGTATCCATTGATGAATGGATAAAGAAGAGATGGTATCTATATACAATGAATATTACTTAGCCATAGAAAAGAATGAAATCTTGCCATTTGCAGTGACATAGATGGAGCTAAAGATGCTAAGTGAAATAAGTCAATCAGAGAAAGACATGTATCATATGACCTCACTGATATGAGGAATTCTTAATCTCAGGAAACAAACTGAGGGTGGCTGGAGTGGTGGGGGGTGGGAGGGATGGGGTGGCTGGGTGATAGACATTGGGGAGGGTATGTGCTATGGTGAGCGCTGTGAATTGTGCAAGACTGTTGAATCACAGATCTGTACCCCTGAAACAAATAATACCTTATATGTTATAAAAAAAAAAAAAAAGAAGAAGAAGAAGATAGCAGGAGGGGAAGAATGAAGGGGAGTAAGTCGGAGGGGGAGATGAACCATGAGAGACGATGGACTCTGAAAAACAAACTGAGGGTTCTAGAGCGGAGGGGGGTGGGGGGATGGGTTAGCCTGGTGATGGGTGTTAAAGAGGGCACGTTCTGCGTGGAGCACTGGGTGTTATACGCAAATAATGAATCATGGAACACTACTTCAAAAACTAATGATGTAATGTACGGTGATTAACATAACATAATAAAATTAAATTAAAAAATAGAATAACAAAAAAAAAAGAAATGGGTGATTTAATTACAGTTCTAGAATAGGTTTCTCATCCTAGAACTGCAAACAGGAGAGAATGAACAGGCAGAATGAATAAATAAAAAGTGTCAGAGACAATGCCAGGAGTCTCTTCCTTTCATTTCATAGACAGCAACAGGCTTATGTATTGATTACAGAAACAAAGTGGCCCCTGCCTGAAAGGTCACGAAAAAAAGGAGGGGCTGGGCAGTGTTGGGCTAACCAGACAGGCAGACCAGGGACAAGCAAAGCAGGGAAAACTAAATAAGCAGATAAAACCAAGCATGTTGGGCAGGAGGAAAAGGTTAGCTTTCCGGACTCTTGTGAATCCATTGTTGGAAAAGCATAAAGTGGGGAAGGACATAATTTTCGACCCTAAGTATAGCACTTTATGAGGTAGGCTAGGAGTCAGAAGCTAGGGTTTTTATTCATAGGTTAACCCATTGCTAGCTCAGAGATGTTGGATAGTAAGTAGGTTAATGTCAGTGTCCTTTAAGGAGGAATTCCTGACTAAGCCTTATAATATTAATGCATGTGCAAATGCTCTTTAAACTTCAAAATTCAATATAGATGAGAAATATCAATACGACTGGACTTGTCTTGGGGAAGAAAAGCAAGAGTTTGAGGTCAGAAAAGCAGACAAACAACTGGTGGAAGGAGAAAGGGTCTCCATGCAGTTCACCCCAGCTGTCATAAAGCAGACGCTGCCTACCTGTGTGGTCTTGTCCAAAGAGCGTGGGTCATGAGAATTTTTAACTGCCTTCCAAAATTCAATTTCAACTATAATATCTTATCAAAGGTAGATGGAACTTTATGACTTACCTGAATATTATCACCAGGTAAAGTGATGCTGGGCCTACATGACTTTTTATGTTTGGTCTCACATAGTGCATGCACGTGCACACACACACACATTTACAAGACAATTGTATCATCAAACACTAATGGCCCAGAATCTCTCTGATTCTGGCAAAATCATAGAGTTGATTCTGCATAAGAATTCAAGGAGTATTGAGGAAGAGTAACAGTTTAAGACCAACTAAGCACAGCAAAAAAAGTAATTCTACTGATGCTCAGTGCTCTATTTATTGAAGGAAAGTTTTATTTGGATCTGTTTGGATCTGAAGGAGATGATTTGAAGCAAAATTTCCCATTGGGGCTTATCATCCCTATGGTTGGACTCTATAGGGAAGAAACAATTACAAAGGACATATTTGTTGGCAATGTAGTAGGCATTCCTATTGATCCCTGGGGTGTTTAAAATAAACATCAAATTTTCCCCTTAAGTGTTAAGATTAATGATTCTATAGCAAACATCAAACTTTTGACACTGTGTTAAAAATTAAATTGCTTTGTCAAAACCACAAAATTTTATTAAATTTTTCCTTAGCATTTTTGACTTTCTATAACCCAGCCAAACCCATTTCATCATCCACCAACATAGAAGAACTTTTTATTCGTAACTCATCTAACCATTTTAGAGGATTATACATGGAGAAAAAGAATAAGCAACCTGTTTCCTTTCTGTGATTTCAAAAGGTGTGGAAAGCATATATCCAAGCAATTTTCCAGGTCAGTCCTAATTTCAAATATGTGATATTTTTGCCAATCTAAATTGTCAGAATTGTCTTTTCATTTCTTTTTTTTAATTTAAAAAGTATTTTTTCTTATGTTATGTTAATCACCATACATTACGTCATTAGTTTTGATGTAGTGTTCCATGAGTCATTGCTTGCGTATGACTGACATACAAGCAACTGCTCATATTTAAAGTGTGCAGTTAGGTAAATTTGGCATATTTAACCATGAAACCATCACCAAAACTAAGAAAATGAACATATTCATCCCCTTAGTAATCCTTCCCTCTCAACCTTCCTCCACCCATTCCCAAGGCAACCAGGAATCTATTTTCTGTTTCTCTAGCTTGCACTTTCAAGACTATTATACTTACAGAACCATACTATATATAGTCTTTGCTTGACTTCTTTTGTTCAGCCTAATTATTTTGAGACTCATTCATGGTCTTTTGTGGATCGATAGTTTCTTTATTCTTTTCTTTTCTTTTCTTTCTTTTTTCGCATATGAGTGTCTAATTTTTTGAACACTGGCAGATTGCCTTGGCATATGATTTTGTTGAGATCAATTGACCATGTATGTGTGGATCTATTTTTTTTAAGTCTTTATTCTACTCCATTTATCTATCATCTATCTTGAGTCCTATATCACACTGTCTTGTTAACTGTAGCTTCAGAATATACTTTGAAGATTATAATGTAGACCCTCCAGCATTGCTCTTCTTTATGAAAGTTTTTTTTCATTCCAGGCCTTTTGTATTTCCTTATGAATTTTAGAAACAGTATATCAATCTTTACAAAATGCTTACTGGGCTTTTGAATAAGGTTATATTGAATCTATGAATAAATTTGAGGAGAGCTAGCATCATGATAATGAGTATGCTGATGCAGGAATACAGCATATTCAGTTTTTCTTTAATTTCTCTCAACAAAGTCTTGCTTAGAAAGATTTTGCACTTATTAAGCCAGATTTACCACTAAGGATTTCATTTGTTTGGGGCTTTTTGCAAATGGCATTTTAAATTTTAGTTTCCTTTTGTTCATTGGTAATTATTGAAAATGATGGATTTTTATATAATAATTGTTTTGTATTTTTTAATTTTATTTGAAATCAATTAATTAACATATTGTGTGTTATTAGTTTCAGAGGTAAAATTTAGTGATGCATCAGTTGCACATCACACCCAGTGCTCATTACATCACGTGCCCTCCTTATTGCCCATCACCCAGTTACCTCACCCCACTCCCACCGCCCCTCCACCAACGCTGTTTGTTTCCTAGAGTTAAGAGTCTCTTAGGGTTTGCCTCCCTCTCTTATTTTGACAGATTTGAATAAAGAAGATGTAGCTATATATATGTGGATATATATATTTGTTTCCTACAATCTGGCTAAAATCAATTGCTTTTATAGTAGCTTTTTTTTTTTTTTTTTTGTAGTTTTCATAGGATTTTCTACCTGGACAATCCATTTTACTTCTCCCCTTCTGAACTAGATAAACTGTATTTGTTGGTATTGTTGTTGATGTTTTGCCTTATTGCTCTGAAGTCTACTTTACCTCACACTGAAGTGAATTTCTTGTAGACAGCACAGGGTTGAGTTGGGTTTTTTTAGCCATTGTCAGATAACTGACAAATGTAGATCATTTACAATTAAACTGATTATTGGTATGTTAGGGCTTAAGTTTACTATTTTACTATTCATTTTGTTTTTTCTTCTGTTTCTTTCCTCTGATTCCCCTTCTTGACTTCTTGTGGACTACTTGATATTTTTTAAGAATATTATTTTAATGTATTTATAGTAAATGAAATTTTAAAGTAAACATACTAGCTGTTAAAATGTATAAAAACTAAATTTCCATTTAAAAAAGGAGAAAAAAATAAATGTAATAAAACTAGAAGAAATAAAACAAGTGCCAATTGTATACTTGGGGATGAAAATATAGTTATTGAAATATAAATTAATTGATATTTGGATTAAACTCTAGATTGGATATAGTTGAAGACATATTTAGGGAACTAGACATTATCACTGAAGAATTAGAGAATCAGAAAAATGAGTCCTGAGGATTCACCCAGAATGCATCAGGGAGAGAAAAAAATTATTTAAAAAAAGCAAAAAGACAGTTAAGAGACAGAGAAGATATACTGAGAGCCTCCACTTTGATTCTTTGGATAAATACCTAGTAGTGCAATTGCTGGGTCATAGGGTAACTCTATTTTTAACATCTTGAGGAACCTCCATACTGTTTTCCACAGTGGCTGCACCAGTTTGCATTCCCACCAAGAGTGTACAAGAGTTCCCCTTTGTACATATCCTCCCCAATACCTGTTATTTCTTGTGTTTTTTATTTTAGCCATTCTGACAAGTGTGAGGTGATATCTCATAGTAGTTTTGATTTGTATTTCCCTGATGATGAGTGCTGTTAAGCATCTTCTCATGTGTCTATTGGTCAACTGTATGTCTTCTTTGGGAAAATATTTAATCATGTCTCTGCCCATTTTTTTAATCTAATAAGTGTTCCAGAAGAAAAGAATGGAAGGAGAGCCTGATAATAATCTACTTGAAAAGATATTTCATGATAATTTTCCATAATTGAAAAAAGACAGGAATCCTCAGAGTAAAAGTTAAGTTAGATAACTATATTTTTTCTAAGATTCCTGTGTTGGTTCACCTATTTCTTCCACCTTTCCTATGAATTCTTGAATATATTTATAATAGATATTTTGATATCCCTTTCTGATAGTTCCAACCTACAGCTTCTCTGTGGATCTGTTCTTGGTGATATTTTTCCTTGAATGGAACATTTTCTTGCCTTTTCCATCACACACACACACACACTTATATATACTTATTTATTTAGGAGGGAGGTATACCAGGAACTGTACAGAAGAACAGTAGAGATTGAGGGATACTCCTGCTGTGTTTTTTCCCCAGCTGTGGGAACTCTTTCCTATATCTCACAAAATGAGTGATGCTTATTTAGACTCTACCAAGTGTTAAGCTCATATGTGACTAAATTGTAAGTTTAAGAATGTTGAACTGACCTCTGTTTAGTTCAATGCCAGGTCTTCCCCACTGCCAGCTGGTGACAGCTATTGACATAATTGTTGCAATTTCTTAGACACAATTTACAAAACAGACAATAAGAAATAGACAAACTTGAGAGTTCTATTCTCATAATTTACATTTGTAATTACAAACCTTTAGTCAAAGAAATAGCTGGCCCCACATGATTTGGTGGGCAAATACTTTCAAATATTTAAAGAAGAAATAATGCTAAATCTTAAGCCAAGCATTTAAGAAACAGTAGATGAAAGAACATTCTCCAACTCAATTTATGAAAACAGCATTACCTTATCCAGAACCAGACAAGGGCAATTTCAAAAAAAAAAAAAAAAAGAAATGAAAAAGAATATCACAGGGCAATGTACCTCATGGATATAGATGTGAAAATCCTTAAAAAATACTAGGCAAGCTGAATGCAGTAATGTCTAAAAGATATAATATACAATGACCAAGTGCATGTTCAGTTTAACATTTTAAAACAAGTGATGTATGTACTACCTTAACAGATTAAATGAGGAAATTCATCTAACCATGTCAATAGATGCCGAAAAAGTGGTCAACAAAATTGCCCCCCCAACTTATGACAAAAAAGACTAAATAAGTCATAATAAGAAGGGGTCTGTTTCAATTTAATGAAGGGCACTTATTAAAAACCAACAGCTACTATCATATTTAATGTGGAAATATTGAAGGTGTTTTCCTGAAAATCAGGGTCAAGGCAAACATATCTACTTTTACCATTTATATTCAATACCTATTGGAGGTTTTACTTCCAGTACAATGAAATAAAGAGTGAAGAAACAAAAGGCATAAGTATTGAAAAGGAGAAATAAAACTCTTTTTTTTCACGGCTATCAGAAATGTATATGAAAAAATCCAAGACATCACCCCCAAACCTTCTAAATCTAATGAATAAATCCACCAAGGTCTCAGTTTTAAAATCAATATGCAGATATAATTATATTTCTATTTATTTCCTGAAAATAATAGAAAAATGAAATGATATTCTAATACAGTAACATCACAACCAGAAAAGTCCAAAAATAAATTTCACCAAATATATAAAAGATCTCTTCAATGAAAATTGCAAAACATCATTGAGAAAAATTAAGAAAGAAATAATTGGAGGGATATTCCATGCTCATGATTTGGAAGACTCACTGTTTTAAGATGCAAATTCTCCTTAATTGACTTATGAATTCAGTAAAATACCAATATAAATCCCCACAGCCCTTTGACAAGATGATTCTAAAATTTATAAAAGACAGAAAGGGCCTAGAATAACTAAAACAATCTCAAAAAACAAAGTTGGGAGATTTTGATTGTATTGCTTTAAGACTGACAATAACACCAGCATATTAATGACAGTGTGGGACTGTCATGAGAATTGACAAATATGTCAATTAAACAAAATAGGGTGGCTAGAAATAGACTCTTTTTAAAAAAGATTTTATTTATTTATTTGAGAGAGAGAGAGAGCATGCGCACAAACAAGGGGGAGGGGCAGAAGGAGGGAGAGAAGCAGACTCCCTACTGAACAGGGAGCCTGATGTGGGACTCGATCCCAGGACCCCAGGATCATGACCTTAGCTGAAGGCAGACGCTTAACCAACTGAGCCATCTAGGCACCCTAGAAATAGACTCTTAATTGCTCAATAAAAATAATTTCTGATATAGGCACTAAAGGAATTCAGTGGAGAAAAGAAAATAATTTCAACAGATGGTGCTGATCGACTGGGTATCTGCCTACAAAAAGTGAACCTGGTTCCATACCTCACACCATACACTGGAGACAGGTTACAGAAAAAAGCATAGGAGTGTATCTTTGTGACTAGGAGGCAAATAATTCTTAGGCAGAATACAAAGAACAATATCAGTAAAAGAAAAAAATGATGAAATTAAAATTAAAAATTTCTGATAATCAAAAGACACCATTAGAAAAAGAAAAGAAAAGGCACAACACAGGTTGGAAGAAAATAACACACACACACAAATATATAGCACACACGTCCAACAAAGGACTTATGACCAACTTTTGTAAAAAATTCCTACAACCAATTATAAAAAGACCAAAAAAAAAAACTAAAAATAAGTAAAAGACAGATACTTTACAATGAATGGTGTATAAGGGCTAACAAACACATGAAAACATTCTCAGTATCATTGGTCATCAGGGAAATACAAATTGAAGTCACAAGGAGATATCATTATCCACCCACTAAGACAGTTAAAATTAGAAAGACTATGTGGTATTACTCAGCCATCAAAAAAATGAAATCTTGCCATTTGCAACGATGTGGATGGAACTAGAGGGCATTATACTAAGCAAAATAAGTTAATCAGAGAAAAACAATTATCTATGACTTCACTCATATGTGGAATTTAAGAAATAAAACAAAGGATCATAGAGGAAGGGAGGGAAAAAGTAAAATAAGATGAAATCAGAGAGGGAGACAAACCATAAGACACTCTTAACTATAGGGAATAACCTGAGGGTTGCTGGAGGGGGGCATCGGTGGGGAGATGGGGTAACTGCATGATGGGCATTAACGAGGGCACTTGATGTCATGAGCACTGATGCATCACTGAATTCTACCTCTGAAACTAATAATCACTATATGTTAATTAATTGAATTTAAATAAAATAAAATTTAAAAAATAAAAATAAATAAATAAAATTAGAAAGACTAAAAATACTAAATATTAGAGAGGATTCAGAGCAATGGTATCTCTCAAGTATAACAAATTAGAGTATAAAGTGTTACTGTGTAAATAAAAACATACCAGAATGCTATTGCCTATTTATTCATAATATAAAAAAAAATCAGGAAAATGTCCATCAAATTATGGTGTATAAACATAATGGAGTACTGCTTAGTAATAAAAAGGAGCAATCAATTGATGCATGAAACAAGACAGATAAACATCATGCACAAAAAAACTGCACATAAAAGAATATATTCTGTATGAATCAATCAAGTACAGTAAGTGGGCAGTATCAGTCTATGAAAATAAAAATCATAATGGTGGTTGCCTCTGTGGAGGAAGTATATAGAGAAACAGGAAATAAACAAAAGAGAACTTTATGGGGATATACCAGGGTCTACATCAGGATTGGCAACATTTTTCTGTAAAGAACCAGATAGAAATTATTTTTAGGCTTTGTGGACCATAGGATGTTTGCTGCAGTACTGAAACTCTCTCCCTCTGGAGAAAGAGCAGCCACAGATATTATGTTAATAATGGGTGTGGCTATGTCCAAAAAGCTTTATGAACACTGAAATTTTAATTTTACATAATATTCTTTTGATAGTTTCAGCCGTTTGAAAATGTAAAAAAAAAAATATTAGCTGATGAGCAATACTAAAAGTGTAGTTTTGGGCTGGATTTGGGCCATGGTTTGCTAATCTTTGCTTTGTATCTCTCTCTCTCTCTCTCTCTTTTTTAAGAAAGAGAGAGAGAGGGTAGGTGCAGGGGGAGAGAGAATCTTAAGCAGGCTCCATTCCCAGCATGGAGCCTGAGGGAGGGCTCATCTAATGACCCTCATGAGTTGACTGAAATCAAGAGTCAGATGCCGAACCCACTGACCCACCCTGGTGCCCCATCTGCTCTGTATCTTGATAGATGTACTAGTTCCTCAAGTGAATATATTTATCAAAACTCATTGAATTGTATCTCTAAAACTTGTTTATTTTACTGTGTGTAATTATCTAAAAATGATTATAAAATAAAAATAAGAAAATATGGAAGACTACATGACCCCAAGTGAGCATAATTTTTAAACAAAATAGTACATCAATATAGTCACATAAAAATCTACACAACAAAAGGGATCATGGCTTTTGGAGGACAAGGACAAACTAAAACTGGGAAAGAGTAATTGAAACACATATAACCCGCAAAGAATTAATAACCGGAATTAGAAAGAACTTCCACAGATTAACAGGAGAGGGGCCAACAATGAAATATAACAACAGGCAAAGGATACAAACAACAATTTCTCAGAAAAGAAACCCAATGGACAATAAGCAAATGCAGAGAATTTAAACTCACAGAATTAGCCTGACACAGTGCTCGGGACACCAGATTTCAAGGACTCGGTGCTGTGCTGGCCATAGTTCCGGTCCCCCACTTTCTTAGAAAAAAGGCCCTAAGTAAATTGGGAGGCAAGAAAATCTGGCTCCGGATTCACTTGTGAGATATCCCTGAATGTCCTCATCAGTGAGGAAGGCACATAACTCCAACACTTCCTGCATTTTAGGATCATTGGGGTTTTTTTAATACATATGCAAATGAATTATTCCTGATGAGAATGTATTTATAGTCACCTTTATTTATTTATATTCTTATTTTTGTTTTTTGTTATTATGTTCAGCTAGCTACTGTATAGTACACAATTAGTTTTTGATGTAGTGTTCAATGATTCATAAGTATGAAATTCGTAGCAATTTGTTCACACTTCAACTCATTTTACTTTAACAATGATCCTAGGAAAATGAGTTAAAGTGTGAACGAATTGCTACAAATTTGACACATTGTCATTTGTTATTGTTATTATTATTCCTCTGCTTTGGAAATTATGCAATGCTTCCCTGTTTAGGGCTTGGATTTTCTTATCTAAAATGTATACAAATACGGTGGGTGTTCATCTCTCATGAAGGTATCTCTTTAATGACTATAACTCCTCAGTTACAGAAGAATTTCAATATATTGTCATTTTGGGAAACAGAGTTATTGGTAATGGAACATCACATCAAATATATGTAAAATACACATACATTTCTGCATGCAACTTTACAATCTATTTAGGAATGGTAACATCATCCACACCCATGGATCTCTCACAAATGGACCCACAAAGGGTGTCTTTTCAAATGGCCAGAGAAAAGCAATACATGCTTCTCATGTTGAGGACGGTGAGCTATTGGAGGTAGGCTTGGGGGGAAGCTTCATGTAAAAAAAATAAATAGGGCTCATTTTCTTGAAGACCTAACTGCTTAAAAATGTGATGGTGAAAAAAAACCAGGAATTTTTATATTGAAAATTGCAGATCTAGTAGAAAATAGAATATGAGAGTTTTTAAAAATTGCAGTAACCTTAAACTACCTTTTTCTCTCCTCATGCCCTGTCCCTAGTATTTTCTCATCTGCCAGCAGAGTTACTTAGTGGAAATTTTTAAGAATTATCTTAAGAGCATAGGACCCAGACTTAGAAGACTTGTACCTGAAATCCGCCTCCGCCAGAAAATGCCTGAGCCTTTGTCTTCCACAATTCTATCAATAGAATTACGTAGGGATTCTGTTATATAGATAAAATGCGTCACTAGGAGAAGTCTGAAAAAGGCTGTTCCACAGAATGATAGTCACGACCCTGGTGTGTTAATCATTGTCTAGAATCTGCCTTCAGCCCTGCAAGCTTAGAAACATGATTTTGTCCGCAGGCAGACAGGAAATTGTTCTTTTGGGAATGGATGTCACAGTAACAAAGCTCAACAAGCTGATGTGCATGAATAGAATGCTACCTTTTTAAAAAAGTTACAAAAATTACAAAATCAGGGCACTTGGAGATATTATCAGTCTTCTGATGCAGTCATACTACAGAGAGATCAATCCATTACCTGAAGGCCAGTGTATTAATTCAGAAAGAGAACTGTGTTTGTTACAGGAACTTGCCTAATGCAATCTGTGTGACTCATTCTTTCCCTGTGGAGAGGCCTGAGCGGGAAGCCAAATCAGTACAAAGGCTTAGAGGTTACAACACTGTTTCACTTAACATTTAAGAGAAACCAAGGATAAAAAGTAGAACACATAAATATGCAGGTAAGGAGACCGAATTTGTCACATTGTATAAAATAAGTTGCAACTATGTGTTGTCTACAGGAGACATGCTCTAGATTCAAAGACACAAATAACTTGGAAGTAAAAAGATAGTACAAGCAGGAGAGATGTAGGGCTCATTAATATCAGATGAAATCCATTTCAGAACAAGGAATAGAGTGGGCATTGTTTAGGAAGAAAGGGGTCAATTCTCCAAGAAGAGCTAAAAATATAAATGTGTATGCACCTGATAGAGAATAAAAATATAAAACTGGTAGAAATAAAAAGAGAAATATACAAATCCACAGTTATAATTGGAGATGTCAACACTCCACATTCAGCAATTGATAGAACAGTAGACAGAAAATCAGTAAAGACAGAGAGGTTGGAAAATGGTAACAAATCAACCTGACCTAGTGGACGTTAATAAAACAATTCGTATGACTTGATACACATAATTTTCAAAAGCATATAGATTATTTACCGAGATGAAATGTGGTCAGACCCATGAAAGTAAATTTCATAAATTTAAAACAATTCAAATTATACAAAATATATTATCAGAACATAAACAGGTTAAAATAGGAATAAAGAACTGAAAGATATCCGGAAAACCCTCAAATATTTGGTAACTGAATAATTCACTTCTAGATAGTGTACAGGAAAAGAGAATCACAGGGACATTAGAAAATACTTTAAATTTAATGACAATGAAATTTTATGGGATACAGTGAAGAAAGTGCTTAGAAACTTACAACATTAAATGCCTGTCATATCAAGAAAGAAGAAAGCTCTCAAATCAATGATCTAAGCTACCACTATAAAACTCAAAAAGAGAGAGACCACGGGCACCTGAGTGGTTCAGTCAGTTAAGCATTCTACTCTTGATCTCAGCTCAGGTCTTGATCTCAGGGTCATGAGTTCAAGCCCTGCATTGGGCTCCACACTGGGCATGGAGCCTAATTTAACAAAAAGAGAGAGAGACCAAATGAAAGCCAAAGTAAACAGAAGGAAGGAAATAGTAAAGAAAAGAACAGAATCAAGGAAATTTAGAAGAGAAAAGCAGTAATGAAAAAGACACTAAAAGTGAGTTATTTTTTTAAATTAATAAAATTGATAAAATTCTAGACAGCATGATCAAGAAAAAAATACACATTTAAAATCAAGAAAAAGGGAATATCGGTACACACATTACAAATGTGAAAATGACAGTAAGGGAATACTATGAACCACTGATAGGCCAGGGATCGTGGAGAACTGCTTCACTCTTTTGCCCTCCTTCTAGGATATAAACCTCAGGATCTGTGCCATTTCTTCAGTCTTCCAGAGCCATGTCAGCTAGTGCTCTTACCACAAAAAAAGTGGGGGGTGGGGGCAGGAGAAACTTTGGGAGGTGATAGAGAAGTTTATTACCTTGATTGTAGTGATGGTTTCATTTCATTCTTCCTATTCATCCACCTCTTCAACAAATGGAAGGAGGAAACTTGTTAAATTTGAATTTTAAATAAACAATATTTAAAGCACACTTACATTAAAAATTATATGTTGTTTATTTGAAATTCCAGTTGAACTGGGCATCCTCTATTTTTACATCCAAATCTGGCAACCCAGACTGGTCTGGAACTCCTAAGATCATATGTCCTTTTACTAACACTCAATGGAGCTAAGTAGGTCCTCTTTTTTTTTTTTTTTTAAGATTTTATTTACTTATTTGAGAGAGAGAGAGAATGAGAGATAGAAAGCACGAGAGGGAAGAGGGTCAGAGGGAGGAGCAGACTCCCTGCTGAGCAGGGAGCCCGATGCGGGACTCGATTCCGGGACTCCAGGATCATGACCTGAGCCGAAGGCAGTCGCTTAACCAACTGAGCCACCCAGGCGCCCTAAGTAGGTCCTCTTTTATCAAATTTTTTTAGGTCAAAAATACTAGGTGATAAATTAAGTCCCTTTGAACTCCAAGTTTTTATTTATTAACAAAAAGTGTAATGTTGATACATGGTAGAACATAGATAAACCTTGAAAACATTATGGCTGAGTGAAAGATACAAACATAATGATTCATGCTTGTCTCAGCAATGTCCATACCAGCCAAAATATGGAAAGAGCCCAGATGTCCATCGGCAGATGAATGGATAAAGAAGATGTATATAGGGCGCCTGGGTGGCTCAGTTGGTTAAGTGACTGCCTTCGGCTCAGGTCATGATCCTGGAGTCCCGGGATCGAGTCCCACATCGGGCTCCCTGCTCAGCAGGGAGTCTGCTCCTCCCTCTGACCCTCTTCCCTCTCGTGCTCTCTATCTCTCATTCTCTCTCTCTCAAATAAATAAATAAAATCTTTAAAAATAAAAAAAAGAAGATGTATATATATATATATCTAAAACTCAGCCATCAGAAAATGAAATCCTGCCATTTGCAATGATGTGGATGGAACTAGAGGAGAGAGTATTATGCTAAGCAAAATAAGTCAGTCAGAGAAAGACAAATATATAATTTCACTCATATGTGGGATTTAAGAAACAAAACAAAGGAGCATGGGGAAGGGAGGAAAAAATAAAACAAGATGAAATGAGAGGGGGGAGACAAACCATAAGAGACTCTTAATCATAGGAAACAAACTGAGGCTTGCTGGAGGGGAAGGGGAGGGAAAGGTGGGGTAATTGGGTGATGCGCATTAAGGAGGGCACGGGATGTAATAAGCACTGGGTATTATATGCAACTGGTGAATCATTGAACTCTACCTCTGAAACTAATAATATGCTAATTGAATTTAAATTAAAAAAAGAAAACATCATGCTGATGTAAGAAGCCAGACACAAAAGACCATATATAAAATGATTCAATTTACATAAACTATCCAGGACAGACAACACCATAGAGACACAAAAGCATATTAGTGGTTGCCAGGAGCTGGGGAAAGAGGTAATGGGGAGTAACTACTTACTCCTTTTGGAGTGAAAATATTGTTCTAAAAATAGAGTGCTGATGGATGCACAAATTTGCAACTGTACTAAATACCACTGAATTGTTCAATTTAAAATATGAAAGGTGTGTATTTTTCCACAATAAAAACACAATATAGTTAGGCCCATTTAAACTAAGTTTGTTAGCAGAGGCTGGTCTTTGAGCATTCTCCCTAATACTGCTAAGTTGGTAAGATTCAGCCACACAAATAATGTAACTGTTGGTGGGTTGGGTATCACAATTCAATTAAAAAAAATGCATAAAAGGCATGGACTATGTTTAGGCCCTTGTGCTAAGCACTTTAGGGAATACCAAGATAAAGTTAGTGGTAGTATTAGGGCACACAATCCTATTCTCAGGGCACTGTCCAACTATGAGTTAAATAAGAAATACAAAATAAGTATTATGCATCCTTTTCTTAAAACAGACAAGATCATTAGAATTTTTATTCGAAAGTTAGATATTAATTTTTATGAGGATTAACACTGGATGGCTGAAAGAGGACCTTATTTTTATTTTTGCACTCCTGCTGGCTTTCCATGTTATTTTGTAAAGGCCATTTAGCTTCCCGGGGTCTTACAATTCCTTTGAGAGACACAGGGGCTGTTTTACAGGAGAGTTAAGTTCCATCCGCCTCCAGTTTTCTAAGAGGATATGAGAATCATTTGTTATTTTCATACGGATGGCATATTTCCCACTGATTTTATATGATCTTATGATACTTTATTAAAGTGGATATTTCATAGATATATTATTAAAAACATGGCTCTCTTTCGCACAGTTCTGCTTGTGGTAGAGTGTGTATGCCTGTGTGAGTGTGTATATGTGTGTGTTTGAGTTTGTGTGTGGTTTTGTCATTGTTGTTGTTCCAGGTAATAGTTATAGGGGTAGAACACTTTTAAGAAAAGATCCCTTAGAGTCTTTTAATCACTAAACACATAATATGTGCCTGAATTGTGTATTTCAGAAGCTTGAGGATGAACTGAGCTATGTCTGCACCACACAAACTGATAGAATCAGCAAGTAAACCGAAGATGAATGTGTTGCCCAATTGATAAATGTAGTCATCCCTATTCTCTTTTGAAATTTATTCTGAGGCTCAAATATTTCACCCTGGCTCTGTTGCTCAGATGAACTTCCTGGTTATCAATTTTATTTTTCGTTATGTACTGGGCACACACCGCTCTGAGCAAAGAGAATGCCTGACAGAAATATGATTGGCAGATTTCACAGATGCTTTTTTGGTGGTGAAATTACACATTCAGAACATGCGGCCATTTGGAGCCCTGGCATTAAGAAATTCGTTTTCGATGTTGCATCTTGTCAGAGTCAATGAAAGCTGTTTGAAATTTATCTAAGGCATTTTTATTACTAACACCCATGAGAGGTAAATACTACAAGATTTCACCTTTCCCTTTTAAGGCAGTGATTAGGAGGAATCAATTTCATCTTGGAGGTGCTAGAAAAAATAATGTGAATGGCATATGTGTTTATTTGTAATGAGTGAGTTAAACGTGAGTGTGTGTGTTACACTGATGCTCAGTTTTGCCTTAGAGTACCATTAGAGAGAGTTCAACATGGCATCTTTTTCACAAAAATCCCCAAATAGCCTCACCCAATCCCCAGGATGATCAATCCATTTTGTGCCATTACAAAACTCTATATGACCTATGAATGAAGACCTCTGAGATTAATTAACCAAAAAGTTATTTTTTCAGAGATTACCTAATTTAGGGCATTCTTATAGGATGATATAGATGGTAACAAAAGTTACTTTAAATTTACTTTTCATATAACGATTTTCATGGTTGTAATTTTAGGAAACAAGGAACTTTTTCTGAGTCTTATTGACATGGTATTAATCTGTACAGTACTGATTGTTCATGTGTCATTTTAGAATGAACCTAAAAAGCATACTTTGTTAACTTTAGATATCACAGTATATGGTTGCCAATCACAGTAACAGTGTAGAGACCATGCTTTTCAAAATAAGACCTATTTGGGGACAAGCAGCAGCTTTACCATTAACTAGAAGTATAACTTGGAGCCCATCACTGAATTTATCAACCTTGGCTTTCAAATCTGTAAAATGAGGGACATCCCTACTTCATAAAAATACTGTCAGGATTAAATAGCTGATAAATCCAAAGAATTTAATGCAGAATTTTACACAGTGAAATGGTTAGTATTAGCTATTATCTTATTATCATTATAGCAAAATTTTACTTCCTCTTTTTTTTGGTATCTCAAGCACTCCCTTAATGATAGATATCTTTAGTTTGTCTGTTTCATACAGTTAAATTTAAACAAGTCTGTCATCTGACCTCGGTTATTGAATTTGTCTTCAATCTAATGGAGCATTTTATACTATATTTTTTTCTTTTGCTTAATTGCTTTGACAAAGTCCTGATTCCCAGCAGTAATTACAACAACATTATGATCATTTCTACTTTCCTAAGATCTTTATGTCTTTATTTTACTGCAGGAAATTGGGGACTGGATCTTATATGTTCTCTCATTCTCCTTCTTTTTTTAATGAAGCTTTGTACTAAAACTCTTCTTTTAATTGGTACATTTTGACTAAATTCAAATACATGCTGATGTTGACATAAACTAATTCCAACACTATTTTTGTGTGTGTGGAATCATGTTTAAATTTTTAGCACTTTAGTGAGTTTGGATGAAGATTATCACATGCAGAAAAATAAATAGGATTACAACAAGAAACAGAACTTTGCCCATTTTTTATACTTACATATAACAGAGGTATAAAATAATGTATTATATACATATGTTAAAATAGGTTATTACCATAAACCATATTAACATTTGTGGGCGCTTGCATTATGCAAAGAAAGCATTATGTTAAGCACTTTCCATGAATAATTCCACCTGTTAGCATGCAAGTAGAAATCTCATACATTGCCAGTGGCATTGTAAAATGGCACAGCCACTTTGGAAAATAATTAGACTGCTTCTTATAAAGCTAAATACATATTTACATAAGACACAACAATGCCACTCCTTGTATTTACCCAAGAAAAATGAAAATGTGTCTAGACAACGACTTGTATGTGAATGTGCATGGCAGGTTTATTCGAAACAGTAAAGTAACTGGAAATAGCTGGAATATTGATTAACAAATAAACAAATTGCATTATATCCATGAGATGGCATATTTCTGAACAATAAAAAGGAAGGGACTTCAAATATAGACTAAAACATGAACGAACATCAATAGCATTGTGCTAAGTGAAAGAATCCAGACACCAAAGAGTTTACATTATAAATCTCATTCATATAAAAACTTAGAAAAGGCAAAACATATATATAGCGACAGAAGGCAGATTCACTGTTGCCTGGGCTGGGGGTGTTTGGGGATTGACTGCCAAGGGATGTGCAAGTTTTTGCCTCTAATATCGGTAGGTACATCCTTAAACTTTCACAGTCTTATAGTTAATGATGTACTACTTCTCACAAAACATAGAAATATTAACACTTTGTACTATATACTATATTATATATAATATAGTATATAGTATATATATTAAATATATATTATATATAATATATATTATATAGTAAATATATATATAATATATATATTATATATATATATATATAAAGCATAGAATACTTTATAGTATACCCCCCTAAAAAACACATTTGCACTTTATGGTATGGTTGTTATGTACATGGAACAACTGAAACTTTGTTCAATTTTCTTCTTTCTTTCTTTCTTTCTTTCTTTCTTTCTTTCTTTCTTTCTTTCTTTTTTTTTTTTTTTTTTTTTTTTCTTGGTAGATTCTATAGGATTTTCCACATAAATGATCATATAGTCTGGAAATAAAGACCATTATGTCTTCATTCCTAATGTGGATGACTTTTATTCTTTTTCTTGAATTTTTGCTCTGGCTAGAACTTTCAGTCCAATATTGAATAGAAGTAGGGAGATCAAACATCTTTGCTTAGTTCTTGATATTAGGTGGAAAACATATCAGTCAAGAGATAGAAATCACACAACGATTTGAACAGGGAGAGTTTAATATAAATATTTTTTCATGGAGGATTAAAGTAACAGGAATTTAGCTCTTGAGAGCTTTGGAGAATTCTAAAGAATATAAGACATAAGGAGCAAATCTATGTCTGGGGTGATCTAGAACACCCAAGACAGAGTCTTTCCCTTCCCTGGCTGAGATCCAGAACTCCATGGAGATGTCATTGCCTTGACTTACTATATGATGGAGAAATGACCAAGGGGCCTCCAGTTGCTGGAAATCTGCTCTCCAAGATGCCAAATGTGGGGAAGTGCTGAACCTCAGAACTCCCTAGATCCCAAGAAAACTGCCAGTTGCTGAACATTGCTGAAATCAGGTGCTGGAGAGGCCATCCTATATGTAGGGGTCTAGTGCAATTTCATGACCATCTTGAGCTGGGGTGGTTCTGGGCTGGCTGCATGAATCCAGCCTGTTAGGTGGTCTGCCATGTGGGAACCCCCAGGGAACATGCATGTGCCCTAAGCTGAGAAGAAGGTGTGGGGAACAGTGATCCGGTTTAGGTTGCAGGTTTTTTCTATTTGAAACTCCTGGCAATGTCACACTGCCTCAGTTAAGTGCTGGAGAAAACGCATAGTAGCCAAATTCGGGGCAAAGTTCCACCCTTGTACTGGAGAAACCATGAGAAGCCAAGCAATGGTGGAAAAATGTATGCTCTATAGGATGCTGGCAAGAGAGCCAAACTAGAAACCAGGAAGAAAAATTCATTCTCCCAAAGTGCCTTCTGCTGACAAGACTTAGCACTTTACCAGAGGGCAAAGAAGACATATTTCACAACAATCCCCTCCATTAGCACAGAGCCAGCAAAAATAGTGAAGTTGGAACTGAGAGATAATAAGTCAAAAACTGACCCAGGAAATAATCAGTGTTTCACCATTAGATATGATCATAGCCAAAGATCTTAGTCAATGCCTGGGGCACCTGGGTGGCTCAGTCCATTGAGCATCTGCCTTCGCTCAGGTCATGATCTCTGCATCCTGGGATGGAGCCCCGCATAGGGCTCCTGCCCAGCGGGGAGTCTGCTTCTCCCTTCCTCTCTCTTTCTCTCCCTCTGCCCCTCCCCCCAGATCATTTTCTCCCTCTCTCTCTCTCGAATAAATAAATAAAATCTTTAAAAAAAATAGATCTTAGTAGATGGCCTTTTTACAAATTTAGAAAGTATTCATCAAATCCTAATTTCCTGAGAGTTTTTATCAGGAATGTATATTGAGTTTTGTAAAATGCTTCCTCTGCATCTATTCAGACGATCATATAGATTTTTCTTTTTCAGTCTGTTTATATGGTGAATTACATTAACTGAGTTTTTAATGTTAAATTGATGTTGTATTTCTGGTATAATTCCCAGTTTAGAACAATATATTAGTTTTTAAATATATATTATCAGATTTGATTAGCTAAAATTTTTTATGCAGTCTTGCATCTCTGTAGTTTTATTTTCTTCTAATACCTTTGCCTATTTTTTGTTTTAGGGTAATGCTAGCCTCATATAATAAGTTGGGAACTGTTGCTTCTTTTATATTTTGGAAGAGTTTGCATTGGAATTATTGGAATTGGAATTATTTCTTAAAGAAAATTCAATCTAGAAGGCATCGGGCCTGGAGTTTCTCTCTTGTTTTTCCTTATCAGTCTTATTAACTTTATCCATTTCTCAAAGGGCTAGTTTTTATTTTCATTGACCTCCTTTATTTTCTGTTTTATATTTCATTGATATCTGCTTTTCTCTATTAATTTCTTCTGCTTATGTTTGTTTTAATATGCTTTTCTGTTGGCAATGCAGGTAACTGCTTTGAGATCCTTCTTTTCTAATGTGGTGATTTTAGTGCTGTAAATTCATTGTAAGTACTGTGTTAGGTATATCCTATACATCTTCATTTTATTCAGCTGACAATACTTTCTATTTTCTCTTTAAATTTCTTTTTTAAACCATTCCAAATATTTGGTTATTTTCCAGATTAATTTTTGTTGAGTTCTTAGATCTTTTGACTTATAGTTGCCATCCTATTTTGAAAATTTTTGGTTATTCCTTTGAATATTTTTTCTCTTCTCTCCCTCTCCTCTTTCCTTTGGGGACTTCAATTAAACTTATATTATTAGACTGCCTGTAATTGTCCCATACTCACTGATGCTCTGATCATATGGTTTTTCAATAGTTCTTCTCTCTATATTTCATTAGGTTATTTCCATTGCTATGACCGAATTTACAAATTTTCTGCAGTGTCTAATTTGTTACTGCTCTAATCCAGTGAATTTTTCACGTTAGATACTATATTTTAATCTTTAGAATTTTGATTTAGGTGATTTTTTATCATCCATATTTCTCATAATGCTTATGATTTTCTTTACCTTTTTAAAATATAGGATATAATTAAAAGTAACTGTTTTAACGTCTTTGTCTACTAATTCTACTTTTCTGGGTCTTTGAATATTGACCTTTTAAATCCTAATTATGGACCTTGTGTTTCTGTTTCTCTATATGTCTGGAAAGTTTTTTTAATTTTAATTTTTAAATTCCAGTATAGTTAACATACAGTTTTATATTTCTTTGAGGTGTACAATATTGTGATTCAACAATTTTATACATTACTCAGTGTTCATCGTGATAAGTGTTTTATGCCTGGAAATTTTTTATTCTGTAATGCGTTTAAGTTATTTGGAAAGTTTGATCTTTCAAGGCTTGCTTTTAAGCTTTTTTGAGTAGAACCTGATTAGCCTTATTTCTGCTGGTAGTTTTGTTTCCCTACTGAGACAAAATCTTTATAAATACTCTACTTAATGCCCTGTGTAACACAAAGGTGTTCCACACTTGACGGTGGAAATATCAAACTATTCTTAGCTCTAGTGCATTCCCGGGAGTGCTGTATTTTGATGTATTTTAGAGACTTGGATCTTGTTCTGGTAGGCAGTTATGTTACTTCTGGATCAGCTTAATCAATCAATGTCTCATTTTCAGGTTTCTTTATTATGTGCCTGATTAGCTTTACGTTAGGGCTAATTAAGCCCCCACACACCTAAACTGTGACCTTTTTGGATCTCGACTAAATGTCCCATATCTTCTTTACTTGAGAAGGTCAGAACTTGAATGATTTCTAGGCCTAAGCAAGTACTTGGAATATTTTTACTTACAGCTGCTACTTGTTATAATTGTTTCAGAACCTTTCTTTGCGTAGCCTTGTGGAAGTTTACCCTACGCATTCACAAATTAGTGTTTAGCCATTCACTCAAGAGGATCCCGTGTTGGGGCACCTGGTTGGCTCAGTCAGTTGAGTGTCTGCCTTGGGCTCAGGTCATGATCTCAGGGTCCTGGGATGAGCCTGGCATGGAGCCCCCCACCCCTGTAGGATCCTGGCAGAGAGCCAAACTTTATCTGCTCAGCAGTCAATTCTGTACTGTCAGCCCCTCACTGACTCTTTCCTTACTCTCCCTGAACCTACTTTAGCTTTACTCTTGGAAAATGCTTTGCCAAAGCCTATTCTAGCATAATGACGTGAGGAGTTTGTAAAGTCTGATTCAAAACATAGAGAAGTGGGAACCAGACTGGCCTAGGATGAGGAAAGTTTCACATAAAATATTATATTTTAACTAGGCGTTTGATAATGAGAATGAATTTGTCCAGCTGAAGACTCTGAAGGAAAATGTGTGGTAGAAAGAATAAAGGCATAGGACTTAAGAGAGGCAACTAGAAAAATGTTCTCCCTTTCAAAAACATACATCATCTCATCACCCTTACATGAGGTCCCAAACACAATGTTGTGGCTGGTTCAGTCTAGCAGATTCCCTGACTGAACTCTGATCCCGGAAAGAAGAGGAGAAAGGACTTGCCTTTGCCTCTGCCCCGCCTTCCTTCCCATCATCCTCGTCCTTCCCATCACCCCCTTCCTTCCCATCACCCCTTTCCTCCCATCACCCCCTTTCCTCCCATCACCCCCTTTCTGTCCCATCACTCCCTTCCTTCCCATCACCCCCTTCCTTCCCATCACTCCCTTCCATTGCCGTTACCCCTTTTCCTTTACAACTCACCTCTTCCCTTCCACCACTTCCCTTCCCACCCACTCCCCTTCTCTTCCATCACCTCCTTCTCATTCCCTTCTTTTCTTCAAATTATTGTTTGGATCGGAAAGACACATCTTTCATGCTAAGCTCATTAGGAAAAAGAACAAAGGAATGTTAAGGAGAAGCACTCAAGTCACAGCCTTTTGGTAAGCAGAGAATCCAAAACCATAGAGCAGTAGTGGCTTGGACTTTGCACTGACCCCTGGCTGTGCTGGGGATTTCAAAGACAAACTCAGATTCCTCGTACTGAAAAACAACAGAATCAGTCACCCTTTCATAGACTCTGCCTGTTTAGTCTCCACATTCTCTTTTATCTATTGCCTCAGCTCCCAGGCAGGGACTCTTTCTAGGTCCAAGACTAGCAGACTTTGTGGTTGATCTCTGATTCGCCCATAAGAAGCCTGCCTCAGGTCTCATCCAGAAGCTCTTTCCCTTGACACAGCTTCTTTACATTCCAGTAGTCATGGGACGCCACCAGGGGCCACGGGGTTGAAGCGCCCCCTTTTCAACAACTCCTAGCCCATCAAATGGTGGCTTATCTGATGCAGGCATTTGAGAGTATAATTAGATAATCATGCCAGCTCAAATGAAGAAGTGCTAGAAAAGAAGCAGAGGATGGGGGGCGGGGAACAGGAGAAGAAAACAGAGTGAGAAACAGAAGGACCAGGCTTTCTTGGCAACTAGGAAGAGAGAATCCTTCCTGCATGAGAGATGTGCAGGAGAATTCATTAGTTATGTGACCTTGAACAATTCACTTTATGGCTTCAAACCTTAGCTTCTTTATCTGCAAAAGGGGCATTGATACTATTTGTGCTCTATATCACACAAAAGGAAATACCTTTGCAAACAGTGTGCTGCTATTAAAGCATAGCTACTAGTCTCTATCACTTCTCAGGAAGGAAGGCTACTTGCTGTAGCACCTTCCTCAGAGAATATTTTACTTCTTTATTCCTGAGGCTGTAGATCAAGGGGTTCAGCATGGGGGTGACCAGGTTGTTCAGGATCTGGACAGGTGCATTGAGCCAGGGATTGGGGGTGGGCTGCAGGTAGATGAGGACCACTGGCATGTAGAAAAGCAAGATGGCAGTGAGGTGGGCACTGCAGGTGGAGAAGGCATGGTGCCGGCCCTCTGCAGAGCGGATCCGCAGGATGGAGCAGACAATGCAGCTGTAGGAGGTGAGGATGAGAAGGAAGCAACTGAGGGGCATGAGGCCCACACTGATGAACCCCACCATCTCCAGGGCTGAGGTATCAGCACAAGCCAGCTTCAGCATCACCGGGATATCGCAGAAGAAATAGTCCACCTCGTTGGGGCCACAGTAGGGCAACTGGAAGGTGAGAGCAGTTAGAAAGGTGGCCTGAATGCAACCAAATAAGGAGGTCCCCACGGCCAGGATGGCACACACTCTGTGGCTCACGATCACCGTGTAGCGCAGAGGGTAACAGATGGCGACAAAGCAGTCATAGGCCATCACTGTGTACAGGAAGCACTCCGTACAGCCCAGGAAATGGTAGAAGAAGAGCTGGGACGCGCAGCCTGCGTAGGAGATGACCCGGCTGTTCCCTGAGAGGTAGAAGAGCATCTTGGGGGAACTCACAGAAGGGAAAAGTATGTCACACACTGACAGTTGGCACAGGAAGAAGTACATGGGAGTGTGGAGCTGAGTGGAGGAGACAATCGCCAGGAGGATGAGCAGGTTCCCCATAAGAGTGAAGATGTAGAAGCCCAAAAACAAGACAAAGAGCATGCTCTCCAGGTCCTCGGTGTGTGGGATGCCCAGCAGGATAAGTTCAGCCACTACTGAGAGATTCCTCATCTTTGTCAGATGTTGGACTTCACAGAAGAACATAGGTGTCCAAAGTGTGAAAACTGATGTAAAACTGAGAAACTCTCTGATGGATGTGTTGGTTTCATGCTTGAACAGTCAATAATCAACCTTATGTAAAGGCATTTCTACATAAAAAGATAAAGAATAAAAATTCTTGACTATGTTCTGCAAACTTTAGTTTTGACCAAGTTAAGTTCACTGTATTCTCTTACCCACAGATTATAATTAAAAACTGTGGAAGTGAGGCATCTGGGTGGCTCAGTTGGTTAAGCAGCCCTCTCTTGATTTCAGCTCAGGTCATGATCTCAGGGTCCTGGGATTGAGCTCCACATCAGGCTCTGCACTCAGGGCGGGGAGTCTGCTTGACTGCAGTCTCCCCCTGCCCCTATCCTGCTTGCTCTCTCTCTCCCCGCCCTCTCTCAAATAAATAAACAAATCTTTAAAAAGTTAAAAATGAAACAAAAACTCTGGAGGTGCGCCTGACTCACTCAGTTGGAAGACCATGAGGCTCCTGATCTCAGGATTGTGAGTTCAAGCCCCATGTTGGATGTGGAGATTACTTAAATAAATAAAACTTAGAAAAAAATCCACCCTGGATAAAATACAAAATGCATTTACCTAAAAACTCTGGAAAATAAACAGAGGAAGCAGACTGTGAAAGGGAGAGAAAACCTGGAGAAGCCCACACAGATGTGTTTCTACTTTTTCCTCTTTTCTCTTGTGCTTTTGAGCTTAGAAGGGGGGGGGTCACAATTACAGAATTGTGTGGTGGCTGCTCTAGATGCAGAAATTCCAATAGATAACCCATCTTTTTGACTGGAGAACCTGATAAAAGGTGTTTCCATGATCAAAGAGTGTGAGGAAATCCCCGGGTTGTTTTTTTTTTTCTTCTTCCAGTCCTGCCCCAAGGCAATTCTGTAATTATGTGGCAGCAGTATGAGCAATAAAAATGTGGAGACAAATTCCAATTTGTGGACAGAGGACTCTCACATTGAAGAGAGAGGAAGAGAATATTTGTGTAAAAACAAACATACCAGACTATATATTTATGATGTATTTTGTATGTTTGTTTCACTTTAATAAAGCTGTTAACTTAAGCAAAGAAAGAGAGAAAGAAAATAACTGCAAACCAACATGTAGTTACAGTGCTAGATGCAGAGAAAAATGAAGACTCCAAACGGGCAGTGACATCCTGAAAAAAAAGTCATCTGTGTTTACCAGCAGCTTGTTTCTTGTTACTCACTCTAGACATACTAGAACATTCTCTGTGTGAACTCCTGACTTAATTACACTCTGTCCTTGAAGAAGGTTCATCATAGCATCAGCCTGGAAACCTTCCTCCTTCAGGCAGTGAAGACTCAGAGTTCTCTGATCCTTGACTGTGACAAGGCACAATGATTAATTTGCCCTTCCAGGTACTATCTCTAAGGCAATGAGTCCATGATCCTCTTGATTTCTAAGTCTTTTTCAAGTAAGAGTCATCTTCAAGAACTAAAAATCTAGCAGCTCCCAACAATTGGATCCCAACACTTCAGTGGATAAGAAGCCAAAGTTGTCAGTGACAGGTGAGAAAAAATCTGAATACTCACAGTGTTCACAGGGAACATGGTGGAATTTTCTGCCATATGATAACAAGATAACCAAGTCATGTTCTCTGGTTCCCGGAAGAATACAGCATATCACAGCCACAGGAGCTGAGATTAGGTGTTTAAAAAAGAGGGTGCCAAGAGCATATACCATCAAGACTTGAACACACTCATTCCCTCTGGATCATCTCCTTCAGCTCCCTTTGGGCATTCCTCATGATTCAGTCAGTGGTAGCTCTGAGGGAGCAATTAGATTAAAGTTCATCACATTTACCCCCCCCAAAAAATAATAATAGATACTTTGAAATGAAAAATATCTTCATCCCTTCCAAGTCTGCTTGCCTGGAGAATGGACTCCAATACTGACTTCAAGGCTTCAGGCTAAGTAATTTTTTTGCCTCCCATATTTGCCTGTCTTTACATGTGGCAATATGGCAATACCCTATTTTCAAGTATGTAAACATTTATAGGACTATGTAGATATCTGAAATGAGTATCAGTGTTGTAGACAGGTTATAGTAAATAATAAGGAATTATTATTTACATGTTTTTTTCTAGCAATTGCGCCTTCCAAAACAGCATTAATAAACTAAGTACATTTAAAGAAAGATTATAAATTGGTAGTGTCTTTAAACCATCCCAGATGAAAATGGTTTAATAAAAATAACAGTAATATGGTTTTTTCTTGGGAGCAAGATGGCGGAGGAGTAGGAGACCTGGATTTCATCTGGTCTCAGGAATTCAGCTGAATAGGGATCAAACCATTCTGACCACCTACGAACTCAACAGGAGATCGAAGAGGAGAGTAGCAACAACTTTCTGAACAGAAAAGCGACCACTTACTGGAAGGTAGGACGTGCAGAGAAGTGAATCCGAGGCGATATTCGGGAGGATAGATGGTGGGGGGGGGGGTCGCCATCAGCCGCTTCTGGCAAGTGCTAGAGCTGCGGAGCACAAAATCGGACCTTTTAGAAGTCGGCTCCACTGAGGGACGTCGCTCCAGTGGCTAAGCGGGGGGTGGAACCCTCGCGGGACAGTGTGGTCTCAGGACCCTCGGGGTCACAGAAAGAACGGGGGTGCCTGAGTGCGCCAGAGCTCCCAGGTACCGGAGCGGGGAAGCCGGCTGCAGAGACGGAGCCGAGGCGTGGGCTCTCAGCTCGGGGTTGCCATAAACTGTGATCCACGGCACAGTCAGGCCACTGCTCCTCCAGCAGGGACCCAACAAGAGGCAGAGCCGGGGACACTCCCCTTCCTCCCCTGGGAGGAACGGCACGGGAGCGCACCACAGGGATCTGCTGGGTTTGGAGACTCCACACCAAGTTGGGTGCCAGAGATAGAAATGCTCGGTCACAGGCCGGGTGAGCACGGAGTGCGGCCAGAGACCAGGGAGATGGGAGTGACTGACTGCTTTTCTCTGGGGGCGCACTGAGGAGCGTGTCCCCGAGTTCTCAGCTCCTCCGGGATGGAGATTGGAAGGCTGACATTTTCACTCTCATCCTCCAAAGCTGTACCGAGAGCTTCCAGGGAACAAAAGCTCCCGAGAGCAAACCCGAGCAGCTTGCTTAGGCCGGACCGACAAGGGCGGGGCAATTCCGCCTCCGGCAAAGACATTTGGGAACCACGGCAACAGGCCCCTCCCCCAGAAGATCAGCATGAACAGCCAGCCAAAACCAAGTTTACTGATCAAGGAGAACAGGAGAAATCCTGTGCTAGGGGAATACTGCACATAGAATCCATGGCTTTTTTACCATGATTCATTAGTCTTTCAGAGTTAATTTTATTTAACTGCTTTTTTTTTAATTTTTCTTTTTCCCTTTTTCAATCAACACCTTATCAATCCCTTTTTAAAAAAACATTTTTATTATTAATTTTTAGAGTCATATTCTATCCCTTTATCGTAGTTACCCTTATTTTTGGCACATATCTATATAAGTTGTTCTCTCTTTAGAATTTTGAGATACAGTTTCTTCTAACATATCAAAATATACCCTAAATCACTAGTGTATGGCTTTGTTCTAGTCTCCTGCTGGATCACATTCTCTCCCTTTTTTTCTTTCTTTCTTTTTTTATTAATCCTCTTCTTTCTTTCTTCAAGCACCTTATCAATTCCTTTTTTAAAATCTTTTATAATTTTCATCTGTACATTCATATTCCATCCCTTCAATGTATCAACCTATATTTTGTACATATATAAGTCTTTCTTTCATTAAAATTTTAGGAGGCAATTTCTTCTAACAGACCAAAATACATACAAAATCTGGTGTGTGGCACTGATCTATGCACTAGCCTAATCATATTTGATCATATTCTGTTTTTTTTTGTTTTGTTCTGTTTTTGTTTGTTTTTATCTTTTTCTTTTTCTTTTTTTTCCTCTTTCGTTTTTCTTTCTTTGCCTTTCTTTTCCCCTAGTTTCAGGTCTTTTCTGATTAGTTTAGAGTATATTTTCTGGGGACATTGTTAACCTGTTAGCATTTTGTTCCCTTATTCGTCTATTCTCCTCTGGGCAAAATGACAAAACGAAAAAAAATCACCTCATCAAAAAGAACAAGAGGTAGTACCTTCTGCCAGGGACCTACTCAATATGAACATTAGTACGATGTCAGACCTAGAGTTCAGAATCATGATTTTAAAGATACTAGCTGGGCTTGAAAAAAGCATGGAAGTTACTAGAGAAACCCTTCCTAGAGAAATAAAAGAACTAAAATCTAACCAAGTCGAAATAAAAAAGGCTATTAATGAGGTGCAATCAAAGATGGGGGCGCTAACTACTAGGATAAATGAGGCAGAAGAGAGAATCAGCGATATAGAAGACCAAATGATGGAAAATAAAGAAGCTGAGAAAAGGAGAGATAAACAACTGCTGGATCACGAGGGCAGAATTTGAGAGATAAATGATACGATAAGACGAAACAACATTTGAATAATTGGGATCCCAGGGGAGAAGAAAGAGAGAGAGGGGTAGAAGGTATATTGGAGCAAATTATAGCAAGGAAACTTCCCTAATGTGGGGAAGGACACAGGCATCAAAATCCAGGAGGCACAGAGAAACCCTCTCAAAATCAATAAAAATAGGTCAGCACCCCGACATCTAATGGTAAAACTTACGAGTCTCGGAGACAAAGAGAAAATCCTGAAAGCAGCTCGGGAGAAGAGATATGTAACCTATAATGGTAGAAATATTAGATTGGCAACAGACCTATCCACAGAGACCTGGGAGGCCAGAAAGGACTGGCAAGATATCTTCAGAGCAGTAAATGAGAAAAATATGCAGCCAAGAATACTATATCCAGCTAGGCTGTCATTGAAAATAGAAGGAGAGATAAAAACCTTCCAGGACAAACAAAAACTAAAGGAATTTGCAAAGGCAAAACCAGCCCTCCAAGAAATATTTAAAGGGGTCCTCTAAGCAAAGACAGAGCCTAAAAGCAGCATAGACCAGAAAGGAACACAGACAATATACACTAACAGTCACCTTACAGGCAGTACAGTGGCATTAAATTCATATGTTTCAATAGTTACCCTGAAGGTAAATGGGCTCAATGCCCCAATCAAAGGACACAGGCTATCAGACTGGATTAAAAAACAAGACCCATCAACGTGCTGTCTGCAAGAGACTCATTTTAGACCCAAAGACACCCCCAGATTGAAAGTGAGGGGTTGGAAAACCATTTACCATGCTAATGGACACCAAAAGAAAGCTGGGGTGGCAATCCTTTTATTAGACAAATTAGATTTTAAAACAAAGACTGTAATAAGAGACGAAGAAGGACACTATATCCTGCTTAAAGGGTCTATCCAACAAGAAGTTCTAACAATTGTAAATATCTATGCCCCTCACATGGGAGCAGCCAATTCTATAAGGCAATTAATAACAAAAGAGAAGAAACACATTGACAACAATACAATAATAGTGGGGGACTTTCACACCCCCCTGACTGAAATGGACAGATCATCTAAGCAAAAGATCAACAAGGAAATAAAGACTTTCAATGACACACTGGACCAAATGGACTTCACAGACATATTCAGAACATTCCATCCCAAAGCAACGGAATACACATTCTTCTCTACTGCCCATGGAATATTCTCCAGAATTAATCACATCCTAGGTCACAAATCAGGTCTCAACTGGTACCGGAAGATTGGGATCATTCCCTGCATATTTTCAGACCACAATGCTTTGAAACTAGAACTCAGTCACAAGAGGAAAGTCGGAAAGAACTCAAATACATGGAGGCTAAAGAGCATCCTACTAAAGAATGAATGGGTCAACCAGGAAATTAAAGAAGAATTTAAAAAATCATGGAAACCAATGAAAATGAAAACACAACTGTTCAAAATCTTTGGGATACAACAAAGGCAGTCCTGAGAGGAGAGTATATAACAATACAAGCCTTTCTCAAGAAACAAGAAAGGTCTCAAAAACACAACCTAACCCTACACCTAAAGGAGCTGGAGAAAGAACAGCAAATAAAGCCTGAACCCAACAGGAGAAGAGAAATAATCAAGATCAGAGCAGAAATCAATGAAATAGAAACCAAAAGAACAGTAGAACAGATCAATGAAACTAGGAGCTGATTCTTTGAAAGAATTAACAAGATTGATAAACCCCTGGCCAGACTTATCCAAAAGAAAAGAGAAAGGACCCAAATCAACAAAATCATGAATGAAAGAGGAGAGATCACAACCAACCCCAAAGAAATACAAACAATTATAAGAACATATTATGAGCAACTCTATGCCAGCAAATTAGGTAACCTGGAAGAAATGGGTGCATTCCTAGAGATGTATCAACTACTAAAATTGAACCAGGAAGAACTAGAAAACCTGAACAGACCTACAACCACTAAGGAAATTGAAGCAGTCATCAAAAATCTCCCAAGAAACAAAAGCCCAGGGCCAGATGGCCTCCCAGGGGAATTCTATCAGACATTTCAAGAATTAATACCTATTCTCCTGAAACTGTTCCAAAAAATAGAAATGGAAGGAAAACTTCCAAACTCATTTTATGAGGCCAGCATTACCTTGATCCCCAAACCAGACAAAGACCCCATCAGAAAGGAGAATTACAGACCAATATCCTTGATGAACATGGATGCAAAAATTCTCACCAAAATACTAGCCAATAGGATCCAACAGTACATTAAAAGGATTATTCACCATGACCAAGTGGGATTTATCCCTGGGCTGCAAGGCTGGTTCAACATCCGCAAATCAATCAACGTGATACAATACATTCACAAAAGAAAGAACAAGAATCATATGATCCTCTCAATAGCTGCAGAAAAAGCATTTGACAAAGTACAGCATCCTTTCTTGATCAAAACTCTTCAGAGTATAGGGATAGAGGGTACCTACTTCAATATCATAAAAGCCATCTAGGAAAAACCTACAGTGAATATCATTCTCAATAGGGAAAAGCTGAGAGCTTTTCCCCTAAGGTCAGGAACGCGGCAGGGATGTCCACTCTCACCACTGCTATTCAACATAGTATTAGAAGTCCTAGCCACAGCAATCAGACAACAAAAAGAAATCAAAGGCATCCAAATCAACAAAGAGGAAGTCAAACTCTCACTCTTTGCAGATAATATGATACTGTATGTGGAAAACCCAAAAGACTCCTCCCCAAAACTGCTAGAACGCATACAGGAATTCAGTAAAGTAGCAGGCTATAAAATCAATGCACAGAAATCAGTGGCATTCCTATATACCAACAACAAGACAGAAGAGAGACAAATCAAGGAGTCGATCCCATTTACAACTGCACCCCAAACCATAAGATACCTAGGAATAAATTTAACCAAAGAGGCAAAGGATCTGTACTCAGAAAACTATAAAAGACTCATGAAAGAAATTGAGGAAGACACAAAGAAATGGAGAAACGTTCCATGCTCATGGATTGGAAGAACAAACATTGTGAAGATGTCAATGCTACCTAGGGCAATCTACACATCCAATGCAATTCCCATCAAAATACCATCCACTTTTTTCAAGAAATGGAACAAATAATCCTAATATTTGTATGGAACCAGAGAAGACCCCTAATAGCCAGAGGAATGTTGAAAAAGAAAAGCAAAGCTGGTGGCATCACAATTCCGGACTTCCAGCTCTATGACAAAGCTGTCCTCATCAAGACAATATGGTACTGGCAAAAAAACAGACACATAGATCAATGGAACAGAATCGAGAGCCCAGAAATGGACCCCCAACTCTATGGTCAACTCATCTTTGACAAAGCAGGAAAGAATGTCCAATGGCAAAAG